>NC_081541.1:9320128-9620351 GCF_901000735.1 Corylus avellana
AACCACAAGTAAATACGCTTCACACAAACAATTATATTCTTATGGAACTAGACATACATAAATAATCTACCTTTGTACTTAACCTTAGGAGACTTCATGTCTTATTGAAACACAAAGGAAATGGTAGAATGACGACCACTATTATAGATTATTACCATGTGGAAGGTTATTTAATTAGCATTTTCCTATTATTCCAGCATTGCTTAATTAAGCTCCTAATTAAATGAATGACATAACATTTGTATATTGTTTAGGTTTTTGCCCTATTAATACGAGCCATGCTATATATATATATATTGACTTCGTAACCTATTTAGGGGCCAACATTTCCAATTACGAATTGCGGTGTATTTGGTGAACTAAACTGGGCGTACGAGGTAATTAAGACTTTCCATTATCAAAATAAAGCCATACATGTCATTTTTGATAGAGGTGCCAATACGGTTACGGTTAGCGGTTATTGTCAATAACCGCTAACCGTAACCGCCTTAGCGGTTAGTAGATTTGACTAACCATAACCTATTCCGCTAGCTACTAACCGCTGGTTAGAGATTAGTGAAATAGGTAACCACCCGCTAACCGCTTTTTCAAAATTAGGCTTCTTTTTTTCTGCTTTTTGGGCTTTTTTATTACAGTAACATTTTTTACCCTCATTTGTTTTTTGTATTTTTAGTGTCTTCTTAGGCCCAATTGCTATAAAAAGAGACCATATTGAAAAATAAAAAATATTTGACCCCAAATTTACATTTACTTGTACTTAAACAAAAAAAAAAAATCCTTAAATATTAAATCATAACCGGTTAACAAAAAAAAAAAAAAAAAAAAAAAAAAAAAAGGAAAATCCTCTTTACCCCCAAAGTTTCAGGAGTTTTTCAATTTGAACCCCAAAGTTTAAAAATTGGCAATGTACGCTCCCAAGGTTTCAAAATTTTCAATTTAAACCTTCCATTACTAATTTCTGTTAAATTTGATAGAATTTTTTTAAAAAAAGCCTGAGAGTAATTATGTAATTTTAGAGATTTCTGTCCAATTTGACGGAAATTAGTAATAGAAGGTTTAAATTGAAAATGTTTGAAACATTAGGGGGGTACATTGTCAATTTTTAAACTTTGGGGTTCAAATTGAAAACTCCTGAAACTTCAGGGGGTGAAGTGAATTTTTCCAAAAAAAAAAAAACACACACACAACATGTAAAAAAACAAATTTTAAAAAAAAAAAAAAAATCAACACAACATATAAAAAAAGTTCAACACAACATATAAAAAAATTCAAATAAAACATATGATATATATGATTATATGTCATATTATATATGATTATATGTATTATTTAATATTATATAATCATATCAATTATAGTGATAATATTACTAAAATTAGAATGATAATATATTAATAATTCAACTGTGTTTATAAGTAACACATTATTTAATCCAATATCAATTACTTAATTTGATATACATATATGATTCAACGACAATTTGAATTGTCGTTAAATCATATGATTAAGTATTAATATTATACATTTATATTATTCATATGCATATATGTATAATTATAATTTATAGCATATACATAGACTTATAAGTTTATAACATACATTGGAACTAAGTCTTTAGATACTTAATTGTTGTATTGGTATACTTATGACTTATGTCATATTATATATATATATAATTTGTTATTATATAATCATATAAATTAGAATGATAATACATTAATACTTCAATTGTGTTTATAAGTAACACATTATTAAATCTAATGCCAATTACTTAATTTGATATTATATGAATCACATTATCATTGTACATTAATAATATAATTAATTTAAATAAAGTATTTGAATTGTCATTGAATCATATAATTAAGTATTGATCTTATACATTAATATTATTTATTTCCATATATGTATAATTATAATTTACAATATATATAGACTTATAAGTTTATAATATACATTGAAACTAAGTCTCTAGATACTTAATTGTTGTATTAGTATGAATTGATATACTTATGAGTTATGTCATATTATATATGTATAATTTGTTATTATATAATCAAATGATTTAATGATCAATTGATCATGTGATATAATCATATAAATTATAGTGATAATATATTAATACTAAAATTGTGATTTAATTATCTATAAAAAAATGTAATTTAATTATCAAATGATTATGTTATATGTATAAATATTATTATAATTATAATTATAAAAATATATTATATAAAAAGGCGTACCGCTAGGCGGTTATAGTGGTTAGGCAATTAGCAATTAATATGGTTAAGTGGTTAGCAGGCGGTTTTGACACCCCTACTTTTAAGACATTAAAACCTATGAACAAAGTGATTTTGTTGAACCATCTTATATGAGTTTTCATAAAATTATTGCAAGCCAAGTGTCATTGCAAACAGAGAGTGAGTTTGGATCTCGCAATTTTGACACGACTTGCGAACCTGACACGAAAAAACAGGTATTGAGTTTGGGCTTATCGGATTCGGGTCGTAATCGGGTCTACCCGATTAAGACCTGGTAATTTCATGCCTAGCGGGTTGACCCGCTAGACACAGTTTTTTTTTTTTTTTTATTAATTTTTTTTTTTTTTTTTTTAAGGATAAGGCAATCAGACGGCAGAGGTACTCAATATTCAATAAACCTAAAGGCTAAACCGCACCTCTGCCACTTCTCATTGCACACCATGAACCGCAAGCTCGGAACTTCTACCAATTCCTTCTCCACCTCCCCAAACTGGACTGAGCCGTTCCAGAAGTACCTTAAGCCCGGCGCTCTCGCCCAAACCCTCCACTCGCGAATCAGCTCCCGAGTGGAGGGTTTGTTTAGGGTTATATTTTGAGAATTGTTGTTTTTAATTTTATAGTTTAAGGTTTTAATGGGTCATATCAAGTCGTGTCTACCCGATTAGACCTGATTATTTTAAATGGGTAAAACAAGTTGTGTCGAGTTATTCGGTTATTTTTATGTCATAATCGTTTCAGACCCGATTATCAATTTAGCTAAACAGATTGTGTCTGTGTATAAGCTAATCGTATAATGAGTACCTGCGAATCGTAATCGGCTCGTGTCAAGTATTCATTTTCCACCCCTACTCGTGGACAGAACCACCGAACCTCGTATCATCTTAGATATACAAGTTTATTTCGTAGCTGAGATTAATATGTCACTAGAGAAAAAGTCGTGCATTCGACCTCTATTTATTAATTTACTCTTAAGTTGATGGAAAGTATTATAAGATGCATCTGGTATGGTGGAGGAGGAAGAAATGGGGCTGAAGGTCAGGTGGGCATTCCAAGCTCAGGTGGTCGATCTGTACATCCACCGTCGGCCGGCCGTCCACGCACCAGCAGCAGCAACAGCAGTGCATGGTGAGTTTCCTCTCTTCTCTGTAGAATTTAATCTGATTTATGCTTTGAGTCTTGAGATTTGGGGCTTTTCTGAAACACCAATTTTTTCTTGGAAGAAATTTGAACATGTGAGAACTAAGAAGAGAAACAGAGTCTGAAACGGCAAAACCGTGAAAGGTTTTCTTTTTCTTTTTCTTTTTTTTTGGCTCGACTGCTAGAGGCGTGCGCAGTGCGTGTCACTGTGCAAGAGAAAGACTAAGAACTCATAGACAAAGAAGATATTTATTCTTACTTTCTTAGATAAGGTCAAGAGTCGAGACTCTTCTAGAGTCAAAAAGAAAAATTGAAAAAGATAAGAAAAGAATAAGAAAAAAAAAAAAGAAGAAAAAAAATATATTTGTGGTCAGTTGGGTGAAACCGTGAAAAAAAAAAAGGTGATTTGTGATAGGTGAAGTGTGTGGATGATAATTGATAAAGTAATTTTTTTTTTTTTAAGTCTTTAATGGATGAAAGAACTCTTTTATTCTAGAATGGGAAAATAGTCTTTAATTGACCGTAGAACTCTCAATAAGGTTATTTTGGAAAAAAAATAAATAAATTTAATTCTAAACAATTTAATACTTTTTCAAATAATTTTTAAGATAATCTTAAGTGTTTAAATTTTAATAATCATAAAATAATTCAAAAAAAAAAAAAAAACAATTGCAATGAAATGTTCATACTTTTCTTTAGGGTGCTTTTAATTGGCATAAATTATATTAAGAGTTAGTGGTGAAATTTATTAATGTAGTTGCATTTGAAGTATTAGTGTATCGTGAGAATTAAGCATGTCTTTTTCACTTGAAGTAGTAAGCAAAATACAACTCCTTGACTTTAGATGGATAAAACTCCTCCAAATTAGATTGATTTTTTTTAAAATCTATTCTATTAAAGTAATTTAAAATAAGTAATCAATTTGGAAGATAACTTCTTCTTTTTATTGTATTCTATTCTTTCTTCTTCTAATTAATTATTTGTTTTTATTGGTTTGCGACTAACTCCCTATTGTAGTTGGTTTGTTTTCAAGAAATTCCTCAAAATAACTAATTCACTGAAAAGTACTCATTTTTCTTAAAGAATTTATCTTGTATGTTTGAAGGGTTATAATCTAGATTCGTTTATTTTTGTGAAAGAAACTTTAGCCACAATGAACAAAGTTTGTTCGTAAAAGTAATTTTCCTAGAAAAAGGTTAGAGATTCGAACCATGGTGATGGGAGGTGAGTTCAGTGGCTTAAAAAAAATTTCAAAGTGCTCGACTTTCAAAATGGAAATTCTCAATTCTTTTATTATTAGCCGTCTTTTGTGTTATTGATGCCTTGATGAGGTTAAAGTCAAGTTATGCAATGACTCAGTCAAACTTGAAAAAGCACAATAATTTTTGTTTAGGTCTCTCTTGCGGAGCTCCAAACAAATAAGTGCTATTATAGTGAAAAACATATCTTTAATTATTTGCAATCTCCAATATATATATATATATATATATATTCATGTCATCATGTAGTGGAAGGGCAGTTGAGTGCTTCTAAATTTCAAGGGCAATTTGGTATAGTCGCTGGGTGCAGCGAATAGCAGTAAATTTTCTTCTTCTTTTTTTTCACAAAAAAGGTTGAAGGGCAAACTTGTAAATATGGGTACATATTTAGGTAAAATCGTTAATTTTGATGATTCAATTAAGCGGTTTCCAATAAGACGCTGGAAATCGGGGATTCCTTAATGACCAGCCTTAGAAGGGATTTCCAAGAGAATTGGGTTGAAAAAGGACGTTTATTTATGTTTGAGTAATGGTATAAGTCTTTTTGACGTGGTTTTTAAAATTGCTGTTGAATTTGAGATGTGATTTATATACTTTTGATCTATTAGTGATTTAAAAGTCACATTACATTTGAGATGATTTTAAAAAGATTTATAGTATTACTCATTTATAGTAGGAGTAATGATACAAGGAAGAGTCCACCTTAGAATTATCCTAATTGTGATGTGGCATTTAAAATAACTAATAGATTAAAATTTAATATTGATCATTTCAAATGTAATGGTGATTTTAAATATCACGTCACATTTAAAATGACTCATGACTCTAAAAAAACTCTAATTCTCCTTATATCATTAGACTATTTATGTTATATATATACACACAATTCCTACTTGTTCTCACAACTTCACAATTTGTTGTGTTGCCGTCGTGTCTGCTGTAGTCCGGCCAGCCCCTACAAGCTCTCGTCGAACACCCGACAATCCCAACGTCGTACGTTGAAGGTTGGTCTTCCTATCAATTTATTTTGTTCCCAATAATAGCATCTGTTTTCTGCTCCCAATTTGTTTGTTGTCTGGTTTTTATTTTCTTTTTCAGACATAAAAACTTCTTCTTGATAGTTTTTTGTTTTTTTTTTTTTTAAATATGCTTTGTGCTAATTAGATTACTTTCTTTGTAGGAAAGTTTCATCCTTATGGAGCACAAAATCGATCGGATATCTGAATTGTCAGACCCTATTCTAGAGCACATTCTATCCTTCATTCCCACAAAACAAACCCTTCAACTTAGCATATTGTCCAAGAGATGGCAAAGGGTGTGGGCTTTATACCCCGTTCCAGACTTTGAGCAACTCCCCTTTGATACAAATTTGCGCAAGGTTCCACCCAACCAGAAAGAACAAGAAATCCAGAGAAAAAAAGAAGAGTTTATAAATTTTGTGGAGAGATCTTTACTTGCCCACTATAGGCAAAGGCTAAATCTAAACAAGTTAAGTCTTTCCATCCTGTTCGATGAATCAGATTATGCTGTTGTGAACCGTTGGATTGACTATGCAATTGAATGCAATGTAAAAGAGTTGAATCTTGACATATTGATCCGAATCCATCAAAAGTGGTATGAGTTGCCTGAGAGGGTTCTTGTAGCAAAATCAATAACTGAGTTGAATTTGGGCACGTGCAAGTTGAAGTCAATTTCCGGTGATATTAACTTATCATCTTTGAAAAAGTTGGTTTTGTCTGTTGGAGTGGAGGAGAGCCAGCTTTTCCAAACTCTAATTGATAGTTGTCGCGATATAGAAGAGATAACATTTGAATATTGTTCTGGGTTAAAAAGTATACGAGTGTCAGGTCTTCCTAAACTTAAGGCCATTGCGCTAATACAAAATTATGAACTTGAGAGTATAGAGATTGAAGCATCCAATCTTGAATCTTTAGTTTTCGACCTTACGAGACTACCATGCCAAATAAACCTAGGCCCGTGCGAAAATTTGAAGAAGTTAGTATTAGATTCATGCGGCATTACTGACAATTGGTTGCACGATGTTCTTTCTAAACATCAACTCATTGAGCACTTGGACTTAGCAGATTGCTCTATTTTGAAAAGAATTAAGATTTCAAGTCATCGCATGAAGAGTTTGACCTTTATTAATTGTGCCAAGCTAGTTGAAGTTGATATTGTTACTCCTAATTTACATAGACTCAAGTATGAGGGTAAGGTTATTTCCTTTTCTTTGAATTCTTCAAGTCTATCAGAAGTTATTCTCTTCTTTTCGGAAGAGACTGCATTGGATGCTGAAAGGATTGAATTCCTTTCAAAGTTAAATCAACCGAAATTGTTGACTTGGACTCTTTTCGAAGACGAGGTATTCTAGTTTATTTTATTATATTCTTTTTATTTGTTTCCTATTCTATGTTACTCTGTACATCATTTATAGCATATATTATAAAAATCTAACACATGTTTTTATTTACTTTGTGAAGGCTCTGAAAATTGCAAAAAGATTGAGAAAAACCGTACCATGCCCATTATATAATGTTAAGGAATTGAAGCTAATCGTAAATTCTATACCTACAAGAGAAATCCACGAAGTTGTGGATGTGTTGTTGTGGATTTGTCCTCTTCTAGATATTCTTTTTATAGAATGGCAGTACCAAGGGACACTTAATAAGATATCTTTCAAGGTATTGCATATGTTCATATATAATGCCTTCTTTCAACATTATTTTCAGTTTCTTTTGGACAATTGACATTTCTACTCTAAGTTTTTAACACCAGTCTTTTTTTTTTTTTTTGGTCCTTTTTGGCCTAAAGTAGATTGATGCCTTATTTCTAACATTTTTGATAATGCTCCTAATTATGTGCTTATATTTCAGTTCTCATACGGAAATCCTACTTATAAATTGAAAAATCCTAGCTGTTGCAAACGTCTTCCGATTCTCTGTTGGCGGCATTGCCTAAAGACTGTCAAGATTGCAAATTCTAAAGGATTGGCAGAAGAAGAGACTCTAAAGAAGTATTTTTTCGAGAATGCAAAAATATTAGAGAGCTTCCATTATTTATAAGGATTCGCATTGCCTAAAGTTTGATGAATCTAGAGAATATGCATATGAAAAGATTTTTAAAAGAATATCCTTTAGAGAATACATAGTTCTTTGTATTTCTCTCACGGTATTATGACTTTTGAATTGTTTAATAAAATTGTTTGACTTGATTCTACTAATGTTTATTAATTAATTTGGCCGGCATATATATGCATATATACTCAAGTCCAGCCACCCCCAAAAGCCCCCCCCCCCAAAAAAAAAAACACTCATTCATAGAATGGGTTTTGGGCTTTTGGGGGTGGCCGGACCACCCCCAGGCCCTTGTGAGTGGTCCAGCCATCCCTTAAAGCCCAAAAAAAGAATAAAAAAAATCCATTCACGAAATGGGTTTCGGGTTTTTGGGGCCTTGGGGGTGGTCCGGCCACCCCCAAAAGCCCAAAACCCCTTTTGTGATTTTTTTTTTTTTTTTTTTGGCCATGGGGGTGGTCGAACCACCCCCAGACCGGTCATGGAGCCACCCCGAATTTCTTCTTTTTTTTTTTTTTCTTTTTTCTAGGAAAAAAAAAAGATTAATGCCCAAAACGACGTCATTTTGAGCTGAATAGGTGTTGTAGTTTTGGGACCCAAGGCGGTGTAGTTTTCAAGTGAGGGTATAATGAGGATAAAAAGTCAAACCGTTTAAGTTTAACGTTGAAAACTAACAAAGAGGTCCAAAGGGATAGAAATTGAAAGTTCAGTGGTCCAAAGTGAAAAATTTGAAAGTTTAAGAGGTTGTTGACAAATCGACTGAAAATTCGGAGGGGGAAACAAATCATTGTTTCCTTCAAAAGCCTTGAAACTTGAAAGGATTTCATATCGTTGTAAGTCCAGTGGCTCAAAAAGAAAGAAAAAATCATTGCATTTTCTTTTCATAATTTTTCTCACTTCAATTCATAAGAGATTTTTAAAACTTCATAATATTTTTATATTTTTATTCAGAATCGTGTCATTTTAAACTAAATCATTTGTTAAGGTAAAAAGTTAATATGAACTCGAAATTTTCTACTATAATTTGTGAAAACTAACCTTGATTAGTTTTTCCGACTTCAGCTTTTAATGAAGTCCTTTGTTTTGGTAATGATGTATTCATTCATAATAATAATAATTAATAAAATCATAAACAAACAAAGGAACCAAAAGCCTGCCAAGCGAAAACAGGTAACTCTTTAAATTAGGAGTTCATCAAGAGTTTATAACAAAAAAAAAAAAAAAGGTTAAATTCACTATACCCCTAAAGTTTCACAAGTTTTTCAATTCGAACTTCAATATTTAAAAATTGGCAATGTCCTCTAATGTATCAAAAATAGTTTCAGGGGTTTTTCAATTCGAATCTCAATATTTAAAAATTGGCAACATAATGTATTAAAAAAATTTAATTCAGACCCTCTGTTACCAATTTTCATCTAATTAGACGGAAATCATCCTACGTACGTCTCACGTGAAATTTTGATTCCCTCTATTCCAATTTTGCCTTCATTAAAACCTGTGAAATTACGTAATTGCTCTCAATTTCATAGGTTTTAATGAGGGTAATTACGTAATTTCATAAGTTTTAATGAGGATAAAATTGGAATAGAGGGCATAAAAAAAGCCTACGTTACACACATGTGGGATGATTTCCATCCAATTATACGAAAATTAATAACGGAATGTCTGAATTGAAAATTTTTAAAACATCAGGGGATACATTGCCAATTTTTAAATATTGGGGTTAGAAATGAAAAACTCCTGAAATTTCATAAGGGTAAAGTGAATTTTCCAAAAAAAACTTCAAATATCATAAAAATATAAAAAATAATTTCAACTGTTACCAAACTTTCATATAACCCATGTAAATAATTCACTAGACAGCCTCAGTAAACAAAATAAAACATAAACCAAGCAGATAATTCACTAGACAGCCTCAGTAAAGAATGTAAATAAGTTCTCAACTACAGTTGTGAAGCCATGCTGCAGACAAATCGGAATCTTCAAACACAGCATAAAGTTTTGCCACATTGTTTCACTACCCTCAACCGTGTTTGACACCGGATCTCAACCAAACCCTGTCTAAGGCTCTAGGAGTTCTTTAAATTCTGTATAGGTGGTTCTCAATCGTTTGAGCTTGTCTTTACACCGCACTCCAGTGTACTTAAACCCAACCATGTTAGAAAATTCGGACGCGCCCCTGGCAATTTCGCCGCGGTTCAACATGGACAACAAATATTCTACGAAGATGGTCTCAATATGTGGTGGCCATTGGGCATCCGTGTTCGACATCTAATTTAGCATGAAGACAGAATGACAATATAAATAAATCGATTTATTTCACAAACAACCTAATATACCCAATATAAACGGCAACAATTGTCCATACTCCAAAACAGTGATCAAACATTGCTTTGTTGTTGACATATATTAATTGGTGGGTAAAAGAAATGAAAATACGAAATACAATCAAACAAGGTATCATATGCCTAAGAAGACCAACATTCAAATAAGAATGGTGGATAATAATTTGTAAGTACTTTTGAATTGTAATAGGAAGATGAGTAATAATTTTATGTAATATACAAAGAGCATATGGGAGGAAAGATATATATAGAAACCCAACGTCTTAATAATTGAAAATAATATTAAAATTATAAAACAGAAGACATGTAAATCAATCTTGAAATAAGGGTTGCAACAAAATAAGAACACATATAAATGAAACGAATTCGTTTAGCTTATTTCATGTTGCACTTGTCTAAGAAAATACTTGGGAAAATTACTCCAAGAGTAAATAAAGGTATGTTTATGGGAAAAAACATGAGAGAAATTACACTTATCTCTCAATCTACCACACAATTTGTAATGTTCTTACTAATTTTTAATTGATTCATTTACCAAACTGGATTATTATTGGATATGTAATGTCCCCATTCCGTTACAAAAAATGACAAAAATATCAAGAGAACAAGAGAATATTTTTATGTATCAATGGCCTCAACCAACTTTCTCAAAAACCCATTTCAAATAAGACCACCCACTTCTCATATTCATTGTACTACTATTCTACATAGCAACATATGAAAATCGGGCAATTAAATGGCACAACTCAATAGTTTTTTGACACGGCACACACGCCAAGAATAGATCGTAAAAAATGGCGGTTATTTAAGCAGTCCAATGAATGAGCCTATTGTGACAACAAGAAAATTTGGTAACCTCAATAGAAAAGATAACACGAATAATGACCGGGCCTGAGTCACCATTTAAGAGATTAATTAGTAAAGTATAGAAACTTTGAGAAATATATTGTATTTAACAGGATTACACATAAGGTGTAAGCTCTGTTCTTCAGGTATCAAAAGTATGGAGAAGAGTAATACATATATAGTATTAAGTAAACACACACAAACTTTATATAAGAGATTACATTAATAGAGCAAGTATTGCTAGCACACAAGACCTCCATTAATGGCGGTTCATGCTCCATGAAATCCCAGAAAGAACTCCAAAGTTGCTGCAACTGTTGAACAATATGCAGATATGAAGATCAATGGGAGGATGAGCTGAAGGGGTGTCTCCATGATAGCACCATTGGAAGCCACCTCCCCTTTCGTTGGAACTGTTTTAGATCCTCCTACATCCATTCACATTTGAACTCAAATGATAATTACAATATCATGTTAAATTATTAATTATCTTAAAAGTTAATCATCTAAAAAAAAAATTTTTTGTTTGATTCCATATTAAATTACCAATTATTTAAAAAATTTAAGCTAATATAAATAATAAATTTAATTATTTAATTAATACTTTAACAATCATTAAACAACTTCACATCTTTAATACCGGAGACAATTCACTCACAATTTGCATAGTGATGCATCTATTTGAAGGTAGCAGTTTAAACATCTCTGTAATTAATAAGTTCTTTCGTGGCTATTGCTAAGCGTTTGTATAAATGCCAAAGTTCGGATACTCAAATTGAAAGAAAGAAATTATGAACTTAATTCTGATTTTTATTGGAGCTTATTTCGACTGCTCAAGAATTTGGAGAACTTTTCTCACAAAAGGATGGGCAAGTAAATGTTAATTTCGAAACTGATTTTTTTTTTTTTTTTTAACTGGACTTGGAGGATTTTGAAAAGAACAGTTGGAATTCAGCGCAAACTTCAGCAAAGCCCTTGGGAATCAGTCTTGGTGATATGGATTACCGCATGTCCATAGAGGCCCACTACGGTACTAGCCTTTGGGGCCTTTTGCCCTTGAAGGCTCATATACCCTCAAGACTGATGAAACGCATGACAGTATGGATTTTTGGTCCGCTTAGGTGTGTGTTTAAGGAGCTTAAAAGTGCGTTTAACATTCAAAAAATTTGTTTGAAAAAAAAAAACACCAATTTGGTAAAAAAAAATTGAAAGCGCTTTTAAGTGTTTAAAAATAGCCAAAACACACTTTTGACAAAAACTTAAAAATGAAACTTTTGTCAAAAAAATGTTTTTTAATTTAAAAACTTTATTTCTCAAATGTAATCTGAAACATGCTCTTCGTTAAGAAGACTATCGATTGCCTAAATTTCGACCTACAGACAGCCCCATGAGAGGTATTAGCCGACGGTCTCCCCTCAAGTGAGCTCCATAGTCGTTGGCGCCCTAAGGACCCTTGAATCAACATACTTCAATTCCTGGAAAACATTGTTGGTCCTCGGACCATTGATTGTTCACGAGACAGACTTATGATAGGAAGGTCATAGAAGGAAAGGATTCTACCCATCAATGGCCTTGCCTAGTTGGGTTAGGTTTGATCAAACCCAAAAGGAAAGTTGTTCATGAGAATTATTGACCTTCCATATTGAGCCCTAGACCTCCAATGGTTGCCATCCTAAACCTACTCGTCTAATCAGTGGCAAACTTATAAAAAGGGTATCGGACATTCGGACCCAAGTTTGCACTCTCTTCATCTCCATCCTTCTGCTTTCTATTATCTCAAAGATTATCTTAGTGACTTGGGTTGTAGTATTTACCGCCGACATTTTTCAATAAATCATTCACGCTTATTTTTTGCTTGTCTTTACATGTATTGTTGGTCGGATAATTAAAGTGCAGTCAATTATATCAACAATAATATTTATTATTTAGTAACCTCTAGTTTAATTGGAGTTGGCCTTTTGTGATCTATCATTGGTTTTTAGAACGATTTGTTGAATATCTCATATTGACAAGTACCTGATGTCGATGAGCTAGTTGGAGAGTCACCAAGTAAACCTTCAGGTGAACCAACTGGGGAATAGACGGGGGATGATGCCGGTCCATTAGCAGCTGCCTCCAAATTGAAGTTAAGCAACAAATGTTTAGCCAATAAAAACTATTTTTATTTTCATTGTCACATAATTAAGTTGTATTTACGCACATTAAAAAATAAATAAATAAATTTATTGTTACATCATTTCAATTTTACCATTGCACTGGCTGACGGGAGGAGTTTGCACGTTGCAAGCACTTGGGAGCGCAAGAGCAAGCGTCTGGTTGATTGTAACACCCAATGCAGCACCGCCACCGCCATTAAGCGCAGTGCAAAGGCATTGTGGCTGTGATTGCACAACACTAGTGAGCTTTGAGCAGCAGGAGGATGACGGGGTTGAGGAGCTCCCAGAGACATAGCTAAGGCACGGAGCCATGCCAATGAGCACACTGGTGCAGCCTGATTGAGCCGCAGCTCTTGCCCAAAACAAGCTGACTAGGACTACGGCTAGAGCCATGCCAATCCCTCTTAAGGCCATGGAACGTAGCTTTGAGTTGATTCAGTGCAGTGCAGTGCAGTGCAGGGGAATGATTTATAATGAAAGGCCAAAAGGTTTGGTTTGTATTTTTGGGAGGCCAGCATTTCTAGTTATGGTGTATTTGGTGAACTAAACTGGGTGTATGAGGTAAGACTTTCCATTATCATCAAAATAAAGCCATACGTGTCCTTTTAAGACGTTAAAACCTATGTACAAAGTGATTTTTCATAAAATTATTGCAAGCCACGTGTCCATGCAAACAGAGGGTGAGTTTGGATCTCTCATGGACAGAACCAATCAGGCTACCTAATCACCAAACCTCATATCATCTTAGATATGCAAGTTTATTTCACAGCATTGATTTACTCTGTTTCAGTTTTTTTTTTTTTTTTTTTTTTTTTTGACAAAGCTTGTAGCATTTCATTCTCTTTAATCAAAAACTCGTCACATGGACAGAGCAGTTTGCTCTGTTTCAGTTAAATAGTAAGTTGATGAAAAATATTAAAATATTAATAAACATGTTCTTCAATATTAATTAAGTTGATGAAAATTTGGTGCCATTTGGCCCATTTCCTCCTGTGTTGCTGTTGCAGTTGAAGAAAATTATGAAGGCTAGGCTTGGAGGGTAGCTTTTGGGTAGACAGAAATTTTAGGTGTACGACTTTTTTGTATAGGAATTGGAATCCTGTACAAGTTTTGAGGATAATAAAGCCTGCCCTTCAATGTGGTATACAGTCCGGTTGCCAAATCATAGAAATCTTCTCAACTCCTTGCAGGCGCCAGGCTTCCATTTAGGACCATTAGCCTATTATATTTTGAACGAAGAAAAAACAATTTCAAATTAATTTAATAAATTATCGTCTTCTAATAATTAAGAGACCACAAATTAATTATATATATATATATATATATATATTCTTTTCCTTTGTTTTTTTAATAAGTGAGAAAAATTGAAAAATACAATACAAGAGGACGTTCAAGTAGGGAGGATAAGGTAGAGAGATTCATGAGTGATAAATCTGACTTCCAATTTCAAAACAAAGATGAGAAATAGAGGCGATGAAGGAGAGAGAGATTCATTTGGATGCAGGAAAGAGGAGGAATGAGAGAAGGGGGAAGTGAAGGTTCAACAAGAGCTATAATGACATAAATTTTTAACAAATCCGCCTCTAAAAATAAAAATGATGTATATTTTAAGCTATTAAAAAAGCATATAAGAAGTACATTAAAAAACATGTATTTATCACATGTACATGTTAAGCAACACATGTCACTTTTGAAAGTTGGTTTGTAAAACATTTGTATCTAAAGAAAAAAGACATGAATTTTCGACAAACTGATGAATACATTCCTATGATATTAAAACTCTTCACTTAACCCTTCATTAGTTACCACAAGGGTGGTAGTTGAGTTGGTAGAAGAATTCATTTCATCCTAGTGGTCGCGTGTTCGAATCCGCTTGCTGTAGTAGATGCGTGAACCAGATGCTACTTTGAAGGGGCTCTACTGGCTCACACATTTGTGGGGTTGTGATGACGGGCTCGCCTTTCCAGGCAGTAGCTATGGCTCAAACCGAACATTCCACAGCGGGTGGGAACTCCGATGGTAACGCTCAAAGGGGGAAACTACACTGGTCGCCCCTTCCCACCTTTTTAATTAGAAAAAAAAAAAAAAAAGAACCCTTCATTAGTTACTTATATAGGAAGAAACATATCTTAGTAGGTTGATGATCTAATTCAAGATATGGTTAATAGCTCAGATCCTAATTTTATGTGCTGAATTAGGGGCAGAATTTTTTATTTTTTTTTTATTTTTCAACAAGAGGGAAGGTGGGCTGATAACTAGAGGCTGAAATGGCATGGTTTGATTGACCTATGAATTGGATATAGACTTATAGTTATTTTATTATGTCAATCGTATGCTTTGATTAAAATCCTTTGATCTGGTGAGTGGTGAATACTCTTAGTCAATAATCAATTTCAACTAAAGTTTAGAATTACAAGAAGTAATTAAAACAAATAAATATTAAAACCCATTAACGTTGTATTTCAATTTCTAAACATATAAAAGGATTCCAACCATCTCAATTTCAATCACCTAAAATAGAATAACAGTGATTCCGACGTAAATGCATTAGAAATAAGCGCTATAGGCTTTAATTATTATTATTATTATTTGATCATTCTCGTTTTACTAAATAATCTGATCCCACATCTTCATATTGAATCCCCACAAATCCACCATCGGATCATGAAAAATTGAAATACTCAAGTCAAAAATTGATAAAGAGCAAGTCGACTTTTGCATGCTTTATACAAACATTTGATTTCCTCCAATAAATCAAGTTTGTAATAAAAAATTTGCATCGTAAAACTTTCGACCTAGATTGCTATAAAACTATAAGACATTTATACATACATGAACAAATGTTATGTGCATTGCAATCATTTTGTTGTGATTAAGTGAAACACATTTATTGTTTTTGTTGGATCATGTAAATTGTAATACACATTTTTTAAGACTGCCAAAATTGATGAACTTCACAAATTATAATCTCATAATCACAAAAAAAAAAAAACAAACAAACAAACAAACAAAATCCTATTACAAATTATATATATTCTCTTCTTAGGGTTTTTGATCATAACTTATCAACCATCTTCTGTTCCAGCTAGAGTTAGAGTGTATAAGCTTAATCGAACTTGGAAAACACAAACCAAGTAAAATAGAATAAAAGTGATTCCGACGTAAATGCATTGAAAATAAGCGCTATAGGCTTTAATTATTGTTATTTTTTGATAATTCTCGTTTCAATAAATAACCTGATCCCACATCTTCATACTGAATCCCAACAAATCCATTGTCGGATCATAAAAAATTGAAATACACAAGTCAGAAATTTTATAAGTTTTATACAAACTAATGCAAACCCATCGTAAGGGAAACTAGACCTTTTGACAAACACAATGTTTGAATATAATTTTCTCAAGCGTCCTTCTTCATTAATCATCTTCCCTTTAAATAGAGGAGCGATACTGATTGGTTACAAATAGAATTAATAATCCAAATAAAACTCTTCAATCATCTAAGTACCTGACTGACTAGAATTAGGACGGACTATTAACTCCAACTAAGACTCTAACTCTATAAGAAACAAATCTGACTCAACTGGGACTTGGACTACTACTCCTTATGGAAATAAAATTCCTTATTGGACTCTATTAGGGTGATGAAAACACATCACAAACATTTGATTTCCTCCAATAAATCAAGTTTGTAATAAAAAATTTGCATTGTAAAACTTTTGACCTAGATTGCTGTAAAACTTTCGACCTAGATTACTATAAAACTAGAAGATATTTATACATACATGAACAAATGTTATTTGTATTGCAATCATTTTGTTGTGATAAAGTGAAACACATTTATTGTTTTTGTTGCATCATGTCATACACATTTTGGAAGATTGCTAAAATTGGTGAACTTCGCAAATTACAATAAACTCATAATCACACGAATTAAAAAAATGGTTAAATACTAAATACCCTTCGGGGGTTTACAACTTTATTTTTTCTCATCTAGAGTTTGATTTTTATCACAGAAAGTCCATGTGGTTTTGATAATAGACCAAATTAGTCTTTCTGTCAGTTGACCGTTAGTTGACTTAATGGAATTCCACGTGGACCAATAAGATGTTAATACATGGCACATACTTAATTTTTTTTTTAAGTGGACCAATAAGATGTTAATACATGGCACATACTTAATTTTTTTTTTAAGTTAAAAAAAAAAAAGAAAAAAGAAAAAAAAATGGGGGTGGCTCTTGGCCATTTGGGGGTGGCCAGGCCACCCCCATCTGGCCGGATGGGGGTGGCTCGACCACCTCCTTGGCTCCCATTTGGGGGTGGCCAGGCCACCCCCATCTGGCCGGATGGGGGTGGCTCGACCACCTCCTTGGCTCCATGGTGGCCACAATCTCCGCTAGTATTCCATTGGGGTGGTTTGGCCACCCTCCTTGGGCACCCGGTGGTTCTCACACCCCCATGGACAGAGGAGCACCCCCCTATCTCGGGCCGTGATGGTGGGCCTGCCACCCCATGGGCTGGGGCAGGCCGAGTGGCCAAGAGCCCCTCAATTTTTTTTCATTTTCTTTTTTTTTTTCCTTTTTTTTTAACATTTTTTTAAAAAATTTTAAAAAAATTAAGTAAGTGCCACGTGTCAACATCTGATTAGTCAACATGAAATTCCGTTAAGTCAACTAACGGAGGACTAATTTGGTCTATTATCAAAACCACATGGACCTTCTGTAATAAAAATCAAACCTTAGGGGGAAAAAAAATAAAGTTGTGAAATCCCATGAGGTATTTAGTATTTAACCCTTAAAAAAATGGTTAAATATCTTATTCATCTTTGTGGTTTAACTTCTTTATTTTTTGACCCCTAGAGTTTACTTTTTATCATAGGAGGTCCCTCTGGTTTGCCTAAGATGGATATGGTCCTTCTGTCAAAATTTCGTCCAAAATATGACGAAATGTCATGTCAGCACCAATCACGGTTTGACTTGCGTCCCATATAATTAATTAATTAATTTTTTTTTTTATAAAAAAATAAATACATTAAAAAATTATATTTAATTAAATTTAGAAGGAAAAAAAAAAAAAAAAAAAAAAAAATTGCGCCGGAGATTGTGTATCAAACCCTCCTTCACGGTTGATGGAGGGTTTAACTATCTTTTTAGGATTCATTTATGCGAAACTCAGCAAAAGGTAGTGAAAGAGAACCAACGGGTTTTTGACATATTCATCAATAATCAGACGACAGCGGTAGCAGCTAATGTGATTCAGTGGAGCGGCGGGACCAGAATTCCTCTGTATACAGAGAGTATGTTGTATTGGTCTCAAGTGGAAACAACGGTAAACAAGATTTATGGCTCGCTTATGTTACCACATCCCTCCCGTATATGCCAGTGCGATCTTGAACGGTGTGGAAATATTTAAGACTTTTATAAGTTAAACCGAACAGACGGTAGTCTTGCTGGGCTCAACCCAGTCCCGGTTCCTATTACCTCTTGGTCGTCTGGATTAATTGTGACTCCTCCATATTTCACTATACAGGCGTGTAGAAATTTATGAGCATTGATAATGTAGAATGCCAAGACCAAATTCATGTAGCTAACCTAATTTTTTGATATAGATACTAAAGAAACACACGTATAAATTGAAAAATAATCACAATGCAAGAGATCTGCTTTGTTGTTGACAGGCCAATAGGTGGTATTGACCAGATTCAGTTCTTCTTAATACGCAAAAAATCAAGATACATACATATAACACCAGGAACACAACAAACAACTCAAGACCATTTTTGGAGCTTGCAATATGGGATTGATCAAAATGGCTGCCAAGTGGGTATCTCCTCCCACATGTTACCCAAATTAAATCACCCAAATCAACCTCGCTAATAATGTCACTTCCTATCAAAGTTGAAGAATTCACAACTAATGTTTTTGCCACAGAGCTACTGCTATTCAAATGCTTTTAACCTACACAACCAACTTCCCCTTCCTCTTCCTTTTCAACAATTAGATAAAACTTTGAGTTCTTGAACCTAGAATCCCCCTCCTCACTCTTTTTAACAAATCTCACATCTTCTACTTCCATTTTATTGTCTGGCTTCTAAGCTTAAATCGTTGTTGTTCAATTTTGGTTCCCCACTCGACCATATATCAATAAGTTAACGAAGTCATACAACCTCAAAAGCAGTATCTGAACCCACCAATGTGATGATTTCAACAATGGAATCATATATGGATAAAGGTCATAAGACATGCCCTAGCAAATTATGACTTAGCTGCCAAGACCAAGTTAGTGTAGCTAAGTTCTCTGTTGAAAAAAATAAATTGTAAAATAATCACAATGCAAGAGACCTGACTTGTTGATAAGCAGCAAATATCCCAATAAATAGTATAGCTCGTATATTTTTTGCAACACGGACCAGGCAGAAGAGCATATCTACTTAAGGTCATGACAGATTGCCACGTTGTTTGAGAATGGATGAATATATTCATAACTTAGAATAGCAAAATTGAATTCCTGCAGCTAATGTACATAATGATAGACGCAGCTTAATAACAAAAACCCATTGACAGGCGGCAGGCGAATAAATAGTATAGCTCAGATATTTTTGCCACACACAGCTTAATAAAAGGAATTCAAATATTATTTGCGCTTAATAACAGGAATTTAAATAGACTTCAAATAATCACAATGCTAGAGCAATCTTTGAAATGAAAGGTAAATTCATATTTTCAAATGCTCAGAATGCTACAGCCTACAGCGATACTTTTTTTGTTCCAATTTCCTACAGCAAGTGATTACAAGCAAAGATTTTACAGTTCTATATAGACCACCAAATGAAGTTCCAATGAGAATTGTAAGTATCAATTAGAAGGTTTATGTAAGTATCAATTAGAAGGTTTAGATACTCAAACTGTTTTAGGCCTTCACTTCCACTTGTGTCGGTCCACGTTCCGGGACCAACAATCCGAGGCCTTCCTTCCTCTCACTATGCAAAGAAGCTTTATACTTGTTCTCATACAACGGATTAGACGTCAAAATCCGCAACTCCGAATTCCCATTAATCTCCAAAACCTCCGGCAACCCATTACCACACCCCTTCGACATACCAACATCAATCCGTATCGCCCGGTTATCACAAACAGCATTGATCCCAACCTCCTGAATCGTATGCCCCATTATCATTCTCTTTGCCCCCGGAATTGTGGCGAGCACGTGTTCGAGAGCTGAACAATCGCAATTCTTCGCCACCTCGTCCGAAAACTTCCTCAACCACACCACTGCATTCCTGCCCTTACAATGCCCCGGCGCGGATTGCTCCCCCAACCCATTGATCCAATCCCTCACCTCCTCATTGATCCTCTCCAACCCATGCTCTACATGTTTCGCCAAAAGCCCGCCGTGGACGAAAATCGAATCGCCGATAACCAAGACCGTAGCGTTCTGGGACAAAAACCGCCTCGATATCGGCCCACTGGGCCGTAGCGCGGCCATTCTCGCTCTGTAAGGCTCATCTTTCTCTTTGAGGCCGCGAAAAGCCAATGGGTCCTTAGGCTTTTCCAAACCCTCGCACAGACCTTTCATTGCTCGCCCCACACGGCACCAATCCGCCCAAACCCTAAACTCCTCCAAACCCTCCCTCGTCACGTACCGCAAATCGCCCTCCACGTTCATAATCTCGTGATTACCGTTCATGGTGATCACGGTCCCGCCGGTCCTCGCCGCTTGCCGCTTCAGTCTCTCTAGGAAGTACAGGATCTTGATCTCGTCACCGCCGCGGTCGAGCACATCGCCGACCTGGACCACGGTGGCCGACCCGCCAATCCATTCGTCGGATCTGTCGATCAGATCGGCGAGCCTGAACGCCTCCTTGGACTTCTCGAGGTCGCCGTGGAGATCGCCGATTGCGACCAGACGGCCCTCCGGGGCCGGATAGCGGGTCCGCAACGGCGGCGGCGAGGGTAGAGCATCGCCAGGGGCAGCTTCAGGGTTAGGGGGCAAGAAGAGACCGCCGCTGACGGAGAAGTCGACGAAGGTGTCGACGAAAGAGGTGAGGAGTTTGGGGACGTCTTTGCAAAAGGGCGTGGCCGCCGAGTCTATGGACATTGTGTTGCGTGTGTGTTTTTGCTCGTGTTTCAAATGGGGTTTTGCTCCTGAGTGGGAGTATCTATGATTGGGCATGAGATACGTGTGCTTTTATTTAGGCTTCTTGGTTTGACTTCAAACTGGTTCACCTACCGAGTAAAGTGGTCAAGTCTTGGAGGCGGCTTGGAGCCTTTTATTTCATTAAAGCAACCAATTAAAATTGGTTTAGGCAATCCAAAAAAATAAATAAATTAAGTATCAATTGGTATGGGAGAATTTATTGTTTTAGAAAATGAGATCGTGACACGTTATTTGAAATTCAATTTTCAAAAAATACAAATTAAGAAGCGTAATATTTCTCCTAAATTACATATGGAAGGGAAGAATAAACAATGGTTAAGACTTAGGACCTTGAAAAAGATACGAAAGAAATAACCTCTCTAGTTGATGAAATGAAAATGTTTGTGGAAAGAAAGCCCTAATTGTCAAGAGAAGTCAACTATGGAGACTGCAAGCCCAAAGATAGAAAAGAAATTACACTAGTAACGCTAACATCAAATCATTTTAACTTCACACAAACCCTATATGCATCAACCCTTCATTTGGTTAACTTCGAAAAATCGGGCACACATGGATTATTTCCTTGAGGATAAGGGCCTAGGAATGTTACTTGTGCTTTTAGGTTTGAGAAATGCTACACTTATTCTCTTTTTTTTTTCTTTTTTTTTAATATAATTTGTTCACATTCATAAGTGGTTAATAGTGGACCAGTGCTTTTAAAAGGGGACAAAAATTAACTACAAACTAGTTGATTTTTAATAATGTGCTCCTCACATTTTTTTTTTTTTTTTTAAGTATGGGACATATGTCACTTTATTAGATTGGTTTGTGTGAATTGTTATTCTCACATATTTTTTTAATAGTAGTAATAAAAAAATATGTACTTTTCACATGCTTTATGAAAAAATGTCACTTTATTAGACTAGTTTGTAGCTAATTGCTACAAATCATAGCTAATTTCTTTTTATGGGTGTGAAAAAATTGTGTAAAAAAGTGGGAGTAGTGTAGCATTACTCAAAAATAAATAAAATAAAAGCTTGGGCCAGGCTGGGCCGATCCCTTGTGGTCGGGTATGGGTTGGGTCGGCGGTTTGTTACATGTGAAATCCAGTAGCTATAGAGGCGGAAACAAAACCCTAAACCCCAGGGGAGTAGAAGAAGTAGATAGATTGCAAGTGAAAGCAAATGCCCTAGAAAACTCAGAGAAAAGAAAGCAGAGAGATGGATCACATAGCAGCAGCTGAAGAGCGAATTGCGTCAGAGAGAGTACAACAAAAACTACACCAAGTAAATTTAGCCGCTAAAGAACATCTTTCTCCTATCCAAGACCATGTCAATTTCACCCTTCAGGTTCTCTCTCTCTCTCTCTCTCTCTCTCTCTCTCTCTCTCTAATATGTTTGTATGTGTTTATGCATTGGTCTGTGGAGTGTTCTGGGTTGTTAGATTGTTATTCTGATGTGGGTGTATGGTTATTTGTTCATTGTCTCTTCTGCGAGGAAAGTGAATTAATTAGGATTTTATTTTTTGTAAATCTTAAAAGTCTTGGTCTTTTGAACTTGAAGAGAAAGCAGAACCCATTTCAAAGTGTACCTAGTGAAACTGATTGGCTTATTTTAAGCGATCAATCTTAAATTTTCAAAATTTTTAATTTTCTATGAATGAAAACATTTTTCGAAAAAACTTTTTTTTTTTTTTTTGGTTTATTCAAATTATTTTCCTCAGATTTTTCAACATTTCTAATTTTCTATGGACTATTACGTATCCGTCGCATCTAATTGCCGGGAAACTCGTATGAACAAAGCCATATCATCAATGTTTGATTACTTTTCAAAATTTCCAACTCTTATGCTTAGGCTTCAAAATGGGGATACTAATTATATCTTTAAGCCGTTATTTGTCTTTAATCAATTATTCTTTTCCTTCATTTTTCTTACAATTATTTTCTCAATGATCATTTTCTGCAGCAAGCATACTTCAAATGCGCGTATGAGTGCTTTGATAGGAGAAGAAGCCATGATGATATCAGCAATTGTGTAGAAAATTGCAGCGTCCCAGTTGTTAGATCTCAACAGATGGTTGAGAACGAGATGGCCAAGTTTCAAGTAAGTTATTTTCTTTTTCTTTTTCGTCATTCTTAATTTTTATTCAGTTTCTCACATCGATTCTGTTTGTCTCAGAGCAATTTGTTTCAGTTTCTCTCTCCTTTTTTTTTAATCCCTTAATTGGTTTTAGCTTGCATCATATGTACCCAGTCCTATATTTTTCACTTGAATTTCTTGAGGTAGAAAATGTTTTTTTTTTTTTCAAATTCAAGTTACGGGGCTCCTAGGCTCTTAATTGTTTAATCTGGAGAATGCCAATAATATGATTTTTTTTTTTTTTTTTTTGTAAAATATTTCAGGGTAAGTTCCTGCACCTTCTAATATGTGGTAACTTGTCCTAATGTGTACTGTGTGAAGCGTGTGTACCAATACTTTTCCGTGTTAATGATATTTGGCAGATGGGTAATATAAGATGGCTGGAAAGATCCATTGAATCCATGGGTTTTGTTATTGGTAAAACTTTATGTTACAACTTAGTTTCTAGATCTACATTTTATTTGTTTTATGCTCAATTGATTGAAGATATTGCCCCGCGTTTGAATCTCCCTACCTCCTTTCGTCATTTTATTGCTACATCCTTTATGGAAATACATATGGTTATCTACTCTTTACATTGGGATTCCCAAGTTATTATACATGCGTTTGTTTGTTTCTTTTCCTCTGAATTGAATCTCTACTGCTGCTGGGCTGCAAAAAAAAATTTATTTGATGTACATTTGCCAAATTAAAATCTGATCAAATGTGAGAGATGGCTCATTGACTCAACCTTTTAGCTCGCAGAATCTTGGCTCTTGGGATGACCCTATTCCCAATGGCCAAACAGTAATTAAGATCTTGTCTGGTTTAACTTTAATTGAATTTCTAATTCTATTTGTTGTGAAGATAAACACCTTTTTCATTCGTGAATGATCAGTAAAAAGAAGTAATTGGGATTGACCTTGATATGGTTACCAAATACTTGTCCTTATACTCAAGTAGACAAATTATGTAACTAGTAACAGCATCGGGTGACATGGATAGATGCAACTTCATGAATTGTAAATTCCTGCTGATGAGTGTTGTATAAAAATTTGGAAGAGTGGACTTGGTTGGGTGTTTCAACATGTTAAATTCTATCAACCAGCATGCAGAGATGATAATTTTAGTATTGAAGTTGATTCAGTCGTTGTTCATGAAGACTGTGAGCATGGAAAGAATGTTTGCTAGCTTTGCTTGTTACAGTTCTTCTTGCTAGCTTTGCTTGCCAGATAAAATTCAGGTGTTTATCTGAAGTCACGTAAAGATATTTTGCAAGTAAATGTGAGACCAAGAATAATTAAGCTTTTATACACTTCCTCTTGGAAATATACTACATATTTTCTAAATGTTTGTGGGCCTTGCTGTTTCAAAAATTCAAGAGTACAACGTGTGTAACTAGCAGAGTCCACTAGTTAACTCTTCCAGAAATTCCTGCACTTTTTGATCCACCAATTGCATCTAATTGCAGATGTAACACCCCGGTCCCATATTGGGAAGATGAGAAGAAGCCCACATAGAGTGGGTAGTTTATAAAGATAGTCGTGAGTGCTAAGTCCCACATTGCCTAGTTACTAGGTGAAACTGGGCTTTATAATGAATTATAGGAAAACTCCAAATTGACTAGTCCTTTTGGAGTAATAGCGCAAATGTGGCTAGCGCTTTTCCCTAGGTCGTTACAAGTGGTATCAGAGCCATTGCCCAGCCTGAGATGGGGGGAGCGTGCATAAGCCCATGAAGGTCGCTAGCGGGCACTCGCTGGGGCGGACGCCAAGAATGGGCTAATCCCATGAGGGTCGCTAGCGGGGACGCTGGGTCTTAAGAGGGGGTGATTGTGACGTCCCACATCGCCTGGGTATGGAGATGAGGATGTGCTTAAATGTATATTACACCCTTAATGACAACAACGCGTTATTCTAGCCTCGTGGTGGCTAGGGAGGAACAAAGCCTTGAGAGATGCAAGGAGGTCGTGGGGTCGACTTCTGGTAGGCGCCAAAGAGGACAATATTGTTGTGGGAAGGGCTCTGCTATGCTACTGCTGTGTATCTCTGATCTCAAACAACGCGTTTTAAAGCCGTGATGGTCATGATCCCATCAGAACTCCACAGTTAAGCGTGTTTCTGCTGGAGTAGTACCAGGATGGGTGACCTCCTGGGAAGTCTGGTTTGGGGGAGCCAAAAGTGGACAATATTGTGTGTTATTGAGGTGGGGTGTTGACAGCAGACCCTCACCATATATACATGTATGCATTTCCTCTAGCCGTGCTAATATTAGTAATATAACTTATCAAAAAAAAATATATATATATATATATATATATATATATATTAGTTATATATATTGATTTTGACAATTTTGGATGCAGGAAAGGATGAATAGATCGCTGATGGTCTGCCAAGATAGGTATGAGTCAGCTAAGCTCCAAAAGCAACCTGGTGCCCTGAATGATTTGGAGTCCTGTGTTGATCAGTCAACCCAGGACTGTATCAAGACGCTGCCACATCTTGCTGGAAAGTTGAAGGCCTCCTTTTTCATCAGTGATTAAGTGAAAAGAGTTACCTTATTTTTTTTTTTATCATGTTTAAATCCTGGGTAACTGATAAAAATTAGTGGAGGACACAGAACCCCATTTTGTAACCATTTTTAGGCCTGAAGATCAGTCATTTGTTTCTCAATTGACTTCAATTCTAGCCTCCAATTGATGTTTTGTAATGCTCAGGAAGTTTTTAGTATCACTGCCAAGCGTCATTTTTTGGAGACATGCTTAATCATAATATAGATGTAAGAGTGAATAGTTGTGAATTTAGCTCACTGTAGATTTAACATAGATAGCTTGAAATTCTTCTGATATTGTGCATGTTTTTCTGAAATCTGAATGATGGAAAACTACGAGAAGATGCATGGCTGACCCTGTGAGGTCTATTGGTTTTTACAACTTCAATAACTTTCATTTGACGAAATTGATAGATACAAATTCAAAGCTGGTGGAAAAACTGTCAGAACTTGTGTATTTATCCATCTGGTTTCCAATTTTGCATACCGATCAAACACATCAAAATGCAAACAAAGAGAGAGAGAGAGAGATCTTACAGACCTATTGGTTGATTTTGAAAGAAAAAAAATCATGAAATTGCCTGAACCATCAGATTGAAGAACAAAACAAAGCATTGAAAAGATCTCTTTCACAAAATTAAAATTTACCTCTGTAATAATCAAATTGAAGAAAAACTAAACTCCGTTACTGATAATATCTTTCACAAAATTAACAAATAACTCTGTTCCTGGTTACATTATTACAAAACTGATTACAAGATTAAACCTTTGATGGTATACTTGGCTCAGACTCTTTCTTGCTTTTCTGCTCTTCAAATTTATCTATAGCCACCTGAAGTTCATCTGTACCACCAACAGCTCTCATGGTGTAGTAGTACACACCAAAGACAAATGCTGTCAAGCCTCCGGCAACTACAAGATTCTTTGTCTTAGGTGCAAGGCTACTGTATCCTGAAAGCCCAGCCATTCTCAAGCAAAAACTCAAAGAACTTTCAGATTACTCTTCTGAGTCCTGCAATCCGAGAGATTTTATTGGATTAATCTTTGAAAACCAGAGTATTCGAGACTCAAATCTGACCTCATAGAAAACAAAGAAATCATTACAATTATATAGTGTAGGCTATTTACTACCTGGACTTGCAGAATATTGTTAACATAACTTCCAGAGTCACAAAGGCACATCAGAACAGATATTGAACTAAGGATTATCAAACAGCGTACAGCAATTATGCATGAAATATAAGAGATCAAAAAATAAATAAATAACGGTTTGATTGAGAGACAATACAGTCTTGCCAATTTCCTGCAAGCAAGAGTATCTACCGTTACAGAATAAACAGTGTAATGGCTGATGTATTAAATTCACATTCCAAATATTGAACTATGGATTATAAAAAACCTGTAGGAACCAAAACAAAGTAATGTTATATTGGAAGAACTAATTTATACACCAAGAGACTTGATTCAACATTGGACTTTTAATGGTAAATTATTAGCTGCATTGTATGGTAAATTGTCTTTTACTGAATAAAACACATCAAGTACTGATAATACTTGTAAAGTGCAAAGTTGCTACCACATACTTCCATACTGATCTAACCCTCTAACAAACAAGAAAGAGAAGGGCCTCCCCATTACACTATTTTTGTGGGAAAATGAGAAAGATAACTCAAGGTTAAGAGATGGGTTGTGCCCCCTTGCTGTTTTTGAAAAACTTATCAGTTTATCAGAATGGGTTGCGGGGAAAGGGGAATACAAATTATGCACAACACAAGTAAATAAAACATTAATGATAACTTGGTGGAGATGCAAAATTACAACCAACAAAGCCAAACCCCATTTTTTGAGGTTGATTGAAAAGGCATGATCAAAAATGCTGGCTACATATAGTATACATCCTAATCTTGTAGAAATACGCAGCCTTCAATTTCTTTTATTTCTTTTTTTAATACTGGGAAACCACATAAGATAAATTCTCAACTGTGTTTTAAGTCCTGATAACAGTCTAAACTGAGCATTACACAATATCAAAACTTAAAAGAAATTCTACTGAATTATATAATAAAGATTGGTATTTCGAGCATTTTGTATTTCTTACAATTACATGGCATCACAATCACTCAATACCATAAGAAAATGGACCAAATCAAACACTTATAAGTGAAAATAGTTTTTACAACTGTCTAAAATGAAATCGTTATTACCTTTTGATATTCATAAAACAACATACCAACAACTCTACAGGTATCATAACCACATTCCATTTACAATGTCTAAACAATACAACCTCGACATTTCTAAACCTTTTCAATCACCATGAAGAAATCACACTTTAGCCACACCAAGAACTACAATGCTTACTACAAACACATAAAGATGTGCACTTTTCGGTTAGTGGGGAAAAAGTACATAAAAATTCTTAATCTCACAACTCCGATTATTTAAAGGCTCCATTTGCCATTTACCATCCTAAGCAATAGTTCTAAAAAAATTTCACAGATACCAAACAAAGGGCTAGGATCTGGGCTCAATCAAACAACACAAAACCATTAAAACCCAAATCCAGAACTCAAATTTGATCGTGTCGATCAACAGAACCGGGAAGGAACCAAACTTATCCCATGTTTGGTAGCCGAGAAACGAGGAGAAAAATAAAGAAGAGGACTTTTACCATCTAAAGCATTACTCTTACAATTTATAAAAACAATAATCAATCAATCAACTCTAACACTGAAAGTTTCAATTTTCTTTCACCATTACCGGATTTTATTTCTCAGCAACCAAACATAGCTAACGCATAGACAAAACCCAATCAAAATTCAGAATAAAAAGTGAAGAAAAATTAGATCAGAAATGAACCTGAAATTTGGAATCGAGAGAGCGTCAAAAACCACTACGAATCGTTTCGGGGTTTCTGTATTTCACTCGAACGATTGACGTGAATACTAACGGGCACCGACTGGGATTTGTGGTTGGGCCGAGCTTAAGACTACGAGTGGTATGTTGGGGGCCATAGGCTAATTGGGACAGGGTGAGCCTTGTGTCATGGGCCCAGTTCGTATACGATGAGCATTGTTGATTAATCTTTTTTTAGGAAGAACAAGGTGCGATCACAACATCTAGAGCACAAAAATGTTTATAATTAACAAAAAAAATTCATATTTTGTATACATTTTTTACACACATAATACTCATTTTTATAAAATATATATAAACTTTTATATGAGGATTACGTATTTTAAGAATAAATATAGGTTCAATACAATTAAAAAGAAAATTGTTTAATTTTTTTTTTTTAACTTTTATTTTTTCGGAGCACTAGGAAATTAAGGTTCCCCCACTAATCAAATTTTGTTGGAATAGGCGCCACCCTGGACGGTGGACTTTTCTTCTCAGATGCTATCGATAAACAAAGAAATACCTCGAGATAAATAAATAAAAAGAACAAAAAAAAATCCTAGTTAATTTCTTGGATTTAGCTAGGTCCGTACGGATCTTGGAAAGCTCCTTTTAATTGAATTTGTTGCTTGATATTCGGGCGTGCTAATTAATCAGGTTAATTTGATGGTTCCTCGTGATCACATGCATATATATCATACTTTATATATTAGGCCTTTTTTGGGAGTTGAATCAGCGTAATAATTCTCAGATTCCATGTAGAAATATTCGTCACAAGTTCCACACTTTCCTGTATTATATCTGTGTAGAGAGAGAGAGAGAGAGAGGGGTAAAAAAAAAAAAAAAATGCTAGAATTAATAAATTTCACTTCAAACTTTGATGTCAGTCTTTCTGGAACGGGGACAAATGCATTTTTGGTTCTTGGGGTTTGAAGTTTTGATAAATAGTTCTCTCAATAAAAAAAAATTAAAAAAAAAAATTAGTCTCTACATTTAAAAAATTGACAAAATCTATTAGAGGGTAACTTCTATAAGGAGCTGGTGTAAACCAATTCCTTTGTGCCCACCAATAAGAATCTGCCACATATATATGATTGCACCAAATTAAATAAGCACCAAAATACTAGATTATATAGGTTTTTTCAATTTTATTTTGTGTTTTTTATTTTTTTCTAAGATTGTGCGAGGGGCTAGGGGTGGCCGCGCTGCCACCCCCAACCCATTTGGGGTGACTCACCAGCCCATGTGTGTGGCCGGCAAGCGATCCAAGCTGGGCAGAGGTGGCCACACCGCCACCCCCAACCCCCCGCACAATCTTAGAAAAAAAACAAAAACAAAAACAAACAAAATTGAAAAAACCTATATTATCTAGTGTTTTGGTGCTTATTTGATTTGATGCAATAATCTTATGTGGCAGATTTCTATTGGTGGGCACAAAGGTTCCTTATAGAAATTATCCTCAACCTACTAATGTTGTTTTGACAAATAACTTTCTAAATTTGCCGTGTGGGAGGAGTAATGCTATATATCACTCCATTCCCACCACATAACAAAAGGATTGATGGAAAGAGAACAGAGGAATGAATAGAATTACTTCCTACGAGATATGCGATAACAGATTAATTATGAGCGAGATATGATAGATTTTTTCGTAACAAAAGGATTTTATGAAAACAGTTAACATTTATTAAAAAAAAAAACTGAGACTAATTGCAATTAAATATCGTTTACAATTTTGAGTGAACAATACTAGCACTACTGCTACCCCATAGAAAAAATTGAGCAGTCGGGAGGACCTCCGGCCGAAGCAAGAGTAGGCGAGCTCCTACATCGGCAGCATCCTCCGACGTATGCTTTCCCCTGCCGCGAGTCATAGACGTCTGAGTGAAGCCAGGGCAAAAGCAATTCACACTTATATCACACCCTTCGTAACGCTTTGCCAAAACCCTTGTGTATGCGTTTAGGGCAAGCTTTGATACCGCATAGTCTGTCCATAATTCCGGCCACCCTTCCCTCTCCCACGTTCCATTCTTCACACTCTCAAGAAACAATCCCACCACACCATTGATATGCTCCTCCGACAAATTTTCACTTTCTAGTATTCTTTTTATGTTAGGGTTTCTCACCTTCTGCATGCATTCAGGAATATTATTAATTAGGGTATATATACTTTTTTTTTTAATGCAGTTTAATTAAAAAGATCAAAATTGATGATACATTGTAATCAATGCGGAGGTACTCTCATCATGCATGTACGTAGGAAGAAAATGAGCAATGTTGGACCGTACTACAACTTTTACTATAAATTTCTTACAAATTGATCATGACATTTAATAATCATTATTCATTAAGTAATAACACGTACGAGTCTATTTTCAAGTTTTAATTAGTTGATTTTTATAGATTTGAAAGCATTAATCTGAGTACTTACGTTTAATGAGCCGAGTCGTGAGCTAATATTGAGAATCCGGCTCGTGGAAGGCGAGCGACGAAACATGGGCAAGAGAGCCTCAGTGAGTAACTTAGCTCCATAGAAATTTGTTTTGATCACCGTCTCTGCATGCTCCACTGAATTCTCATCGATCTCATTGAATGTCACACCGGCATTGTTCACCTGAATAATTTATATATATTTGGACGATAAATAAATTTTAATTTAATTTTATCATCAAAATTGTGACATGACTTGAAGAAAATCACGAGATAGAAATTTAAGAGGAATTAATTAATATACGTGCAAGAAGGGTCAGAAATTCTAATGGGTGATTTCCTATATATATATATATATATATAGCGGTGTGGATCATGTTGATCGTCCATTATTGGCAGCGGGAACCTTCTGACTTCTGAGCATTTGCTAGACAATAATGGAGAAATTTATGAAAAGGGTTTAGAAAATGAGGGGACAACTAATTTGGTACCTTAAAAGTCTTTGATGTTTGACAAGAATCAATCCTAGTTAAGGTAGCTATATATAATTCTATAGGCTATTGATCGGTGGTTGGTCAATGAAATCCAAGAAGCATTTCCCATTCAAATGGACAAATGGTCAATTCATTAACCAATCAATTATTGTTTCCTAGCTAATTAACTACGTACGTACTTAGGATTATCTACATTATATAAATCCTAACCTTTTTTTTTTTATAACCAAATACAATTCTAAACAATCTATTTTTTATTATTTAATTTAAAAACATATTAATTTTTTTTATGCAATAACAAAACGTGCACCTAATAGTCATGGCAGCTATAAACTATAAAGAGTACGTTAAGTTTTAGACCTTACCATGTCAGAAGATCATTAATGATAGTTGTTGAAATTAATGAAAGAGTGGTTTACACTAAATGAATAGGATACTATTCCGGTTTATATTTTGTGAGAGCCCACCTTTCTCTCTTGATATTTTCAAAGTCGAGATATAATTAAGCAACATTTTTTTTTTTATTAAAAAGAGATTTTTATGGGTTAAAAAGTCTTCCTATATATGCTAAACAATGAAATCGGACACTCAGCCAGAAAATAAATAAAAATAAAGATAAAAGTACGTCATATGAACTCATATCTCTCATTTTATTCAACTGGATAACATGTACTTTTAATCAACTGGATAATAAAAAATAAAAAATAAACTTAAATAACTGAAGGAAAATCCTCAGTAAATGCATTAAAAACTAATCAAATTAATAGGCATATATATATGCCTATTAATATATTAATAGGCATATATTATACGTGTCATATATATATATAACTCAAACAAGTCTTGCCATTTAGCAATTAATTATTTGAGAAGAAGATAGACATGAAAATGGCCTTCCAAATAAGGTAAAAATGAATGATCTCTTTCTTCTTCTCGATCGTACCATTTCCATCCATTTTCCCTTCTTCTAAACCTCTGGTTAGATACACTAGGAAAAATTGCCTCCAGGGTCCTCTTCTCATTAATTAATTAGCTTTATCTTTTACTAAATAATAATAAAAAACTAGCTGTCTCTTGCAATATTCTCGCATCATGCAACCATATATATATAATTGGTAAATAAAATTACCACTACAAAACAACAGATATAATGTATATACTTCTGGCTGGACACATGCAAGACCGCATGAAACGGATCAATATATAATCCAGTAATTAAGAAAATATTCATTTTCTTAGTCAACCATATACGCGATTTTTCTGCTTAATTTTGTTGTCATTTTTACTTCAGCTGGGACATCTGGTGCACATGCAAGTATCTGTGTATATATATATACTTACGAGGATATCCAAGGATCCAAAATTGATGTTGAACAATGAGACGAAGGCTTTGATTGAAGCAGGGTCGGAGACATCAAGGAGAAAGAAGTGCACGTGTAATCCTTGGCTTCTCAGTGCCTGAGCTGCCTTGCTCCCTCTCTGGAAATCTCTAGCGGTTAAGATAACAGTCAGCCCCATTTCTGCCAATCGCTTCACCAGCGCATACCCAATTCCCTTGTTCGCTCCGGTCACTACAGCCACCGTGTCCTTTGACCACCACCTTCATATATGTATATATGGTCAAATAATTACCATCAAGAACAAGAGAGAGAGAGAGAGAGAGAGAGAGATTACCTGGGGGTTGAGGGGATTAGGGAAGGAGAGGGAAAAGGGGCCTCCTGTTCTTTAGAGGAAATCATCATTAATTTTTGGAAGACAAAATGGTGCAGTTTGTTGTATATATAGAAGGGGAGGGAGATGCTGAAAGCTAAATATATATATATATATATATATATATAGAGAGAGAGAGAGAGAGAGAGAGAGAGAGAAAGTTGACAATTAAGTTCGACGGTGGCAATAAATATTATAGATAGAGCAACGTGCAGGGATGGGCTTGTATTCTAATTAAGAAAAGAGCCCTGATGACATTGCCTTGTATGAACTGAAAGGTAGCCTGTAGCCCTAATTCCTTGTTAATACTCAATGACCCGAGATTTACTGTCATTATTATTACCCTTACTATTAAGGAAACGGATCCTCTCCATTTCGGAATAGGATTCTCTGACATGGAGAGTATCCATTAAGTGTTCTTCTAATTTATTATTATTATTACTATTAAATATTTTTTAAGTACGTGTTGTTTAGCACCAAATTAAAAAGATACTTCGGTTTTTAAAAAGTATCAAAGATGGTACTTGTAGACATCTGATAAATGTAGTTGGTCATCCTTTCCAATAATTTAATTAATGACGTGTCATGTCAAGCCAATTAACGACTGTTACTTATCTCATATGCCACATTAATATTATTTACAAATGAAAATAAAAATTAGAGAGTGATTGAGCCACTCCTTTGCCAAAGGGGGTGGCTGAAAGTTGAAACCTCCCACTCTGCCCTACCTAGGGGTGGCCAGCTCAGCTACCTCCAAATAACAAAACTACCCTCTATTTTTTTTTTTTTTTTGAAGAAGTATTGTTGTTATTTTCATATAATAGTTATGTGGCATATGGACATGTGATAGTCACTGATTTGTTTGACATAACACGTTTATTGGACGGAACATTGACAAAAGGACCAACTACGTTTATAAGATGTCTACAAGTACAATATGTGATACTTTTTAAAATCGAGGAGTTTATTTGCTTTCGCATTAAACTACAAGTACTTATAATTAAAGAATTTAACCCTAACTATTATTATTATGAAAGAAACTGTATATAATAGTTCGATATTCTATCAACTTTGATTAGACCTCACTTGTGTTCACCTATATGGTGAAGATTTGCAACATTTAACTATTTTGAATGGCTTATGATTCTTATTTAAGACATAATAAAATGAAAAATAACAAGTTAATACTCTTATATATGAATGAGGCAGATGAAATCTAATTTGTACTACATGGAGTGTAGGGCCGGATGTAGCCAAGTGGATTTCTCTCTTCACATGAATTTTTGAAAATATTACCATTAAGAAAAGATAAATTTTCAAAAATAAGATTGTTGGAGAAAAAATAAAAAAATAAATTTGAGAAATAATATTTAAATAGAATAATGAAACTTGATAATTAAGTAAAATAGATAGTGTAATGTAGGAAATTTGAAAAAGTTAATAATTAAAATAAAAATAAAATAAACAATACTGAGTCAAATGTGAATACTACCTTATGATTAATGGTAATGCAACTATCGTATATATATAGTTGAATATTCCATTATGACATTGACAGCATAGTTTATTACTGGGTTTCTTTAAACAGGAAAAGTGTGCTTATTGCATTATTCATAACATTTTAATAGTGATTTACTATTTGATCATGAAATACCTCCTCAAATGCAACACAATACAGTAAGAAATCATGTTAATCATGTGTTTGCCTAACTTTTCAAACGCAAAACACCAAATTTTCATTTTTCTTTCCTTTTGAGTGTGTGGACAGAGGAAAGTTTCAATTCATAACAGTTTAATTTACTGGTTATTACTATTGAATCACATTATTCAGACGTATGCATGCATTGTAATTAGCGGGTCTTTATATATAATTATGCCATGCAAAGTATATATATATCAATGAAAAGACCTGTCTGGAAACCAAAGTCTTAGAGGGTACAGTGATTAAGGTTGTATGTCAAGATATATGTTTGTAATCTAGTTCCTCAAAAATGCACATTTCAAACCTCTATTGAAATATTCTCTCCTTCCTGCTCTTGTGTCTTCGACAAACGTGATACTTGAGGAGCAAAAAGATGTCCTTTCTTTGTTTCCTGTCTCCCTTTTTTGTTTTTGTTTTTGTTTTTTAAATTTTCAGGCTTGAAAAAAAAAAAAAAAAAAAAAAAAAAAAGAACGTGTAAGAAATTTGTAAGGATAAAAAAAATGGGAGGCGCAGCGAAAGCAAGATAGAGAAAAAAGAGATAAAGAATTATGAGTGGTTTGGTATAAAGGTGAATTACTCGTAAGGCTACAATGTGCTCTCATTAACATGATTGGTTACGGCTAATGAATTCAACAGTCAAATATCGACCTAATACTATATGCATTTCGTATATTCTAACAAAAAGAATGAAATTATTGCTATTGAAACGTAAATAAATAGTGTTTATGCTTGCATGCTTGGAATCCACAAGAACAAAGTGGTTTTGTCATGCTTAAAAAGCTGAGATTAATTAACACACACAAACTAACCATCTGCTTAAAGTAATAATTACAAACCAGTCATGATAAAGTTTGAGTACACTTTCTTAGCTTGGTTTAATGGTTCCCATCCCTTCTTTATATGCTTTAGCTCAGTTTAGGTTGGGGACCTCTACCCTTTTGAAGGCCTATACATCAATTTTTTATTTGTTCAAAAGCTAACATTAGGCATGTGATCATAGACTTTGTCAAGTATAATTATCAAATAGTACATTCATGTGAGTGTTTACCCTACTCTACAGCAAATGAGAACAGTAGGAATGAGATGAGAATTTCTGTGCTTTCGAGGAATCTTAAGCGTGCGTTTTCTTTCTCTTTTTGTTTTGTTTTTAATATTATTCTTCACATTCATTTATTACACATTTTATATTGGTTGGCGTGACGTATTTTAAGTGGCTTCTCATCAACCGTTGGACTAGCCTTTTATTAAAAAAAAAAAAAAAAATTAAGAACTGATAGATACTGCCACATCAATACAGTCGTATGGAGCTAAGTAGGATAAGAGATGAGCATTTAGAATTACTCTTAAGAATAATACTAAATACTATATTTTTATCCTACAAAGTTACAAACAATGATAATGTGCACTCCCAACTAACCATTGGATTAATTCTTATTAAATAATAATAAAAAATCCAATAGTTAGTTGGGAGCACCACATCATCATTGTTAGAAAATTGTTGGACAAAACTGTAATATAGTATTACTCGATAATTAAACTGTGATTAGGACAAAATTGCTTTTGTTTGTAGGAAGAAAATAAGAAGATCAGTATGCTGATGCTTTTTAGCTGAGGCCAAACCATTACTATAGATGCCTGGTTCATTAAATCAAAAATGTGAACTTAATAATTTAATTAATATTCTAACATTTTCACACGTAGTCTCAAATTTTTCATTAATAAAGCTCAAAACATAAAATATTGAATTATAAAAAACACAGTTTTAACTCAAAACCTTTTGACAATATATTAAATAACTACTCTTTTGGCCGGAAGCAAACCAGAAAGAGACCGTTAACCATATAGGAGGAACCAAACGAGGAATCAACCAAGATTAAAAACTCCATGTGAAAGCAGTCGTTCGCTGGGAAAACAAGTGTACTTTCTCAATTCACACAAATGAAAACAACTTCTTAGAAAAAAAAATTGTACTTTAATTTCCATCCAGAAAGAAACGTGAAATTGGTTTTGTTTTTACATATAAAAAGGTTCACAAAACACCTTAGAAAACGAAGATACACACACTGCCATGGGAACGTGACGAGTGAAAATTAGCTGAATTTGCACCATTTGGAGAAAGAAAAAACAAAAAGGCACAAATTACACGTTTTCATCCCATGAATTTTTTTTCTCTACGATAAGGACTTGATAGTGTTGCACCTTGACGGTGCAAGTAGTAGTAGGAACAATACATGCATAGAAAATTGGGGACAATCTTGAATCCCTTTTATAATTTATTGTGTCTTGAGAACCAATGTATTGAGTGGAAGAACATATGCAAGCACATCCCTCAGAGGGGCAATTGTTAGGAAATTACCTTCCAGAAAGGAGAAAACCAGTCATAGGTGTAAGACCCGGATCCTAGCATGGTACACACGACGGATGACACGGAAGAAAAATGCAAAATTACATTGAAACAATATGGTTCTTAACAGTGCTTCATTCATGGCTCGGGTTGCATTTTCTCACATTCTTCCCGGATCGACTGGAAAAGAACAGTGGATAGATATCGTTCGCCAAAGCTGGGAAACACAACCTACAAGCATTTTGAATTCTCAAATGAGTGCATAGGTAAGGTGGTGAATAGAACAAAAGTTATTTAGAATAATTCACTAAATATTTTTACTGCATATTCGACAACATATATAGCTTTAAATCCCAAGTGCCAGAAAGAGAACAAAAAATCCAACATAGTTGTCCAAACTACAAATTCCACAATTCATGACTTGTTATGGTGGATTCAAATATTGAGTAAGGCCACTCTTCATATAGATTTTTGCATTGGCTTCACACCGGTTGATGCGGCATGTTTTAAATCGCTACACGTCAACCGGTGTCAAAATCTAGTGTGAAGAGTCGCATTACTCTCAAGTATTTGACTGCTTCTGGTTGCTGACGACACAAACAGTTCAAGAAGTGGTGATGATGGGAACCACAGTTTCTGGAACCAACTAAAATACTTTAACTAAGGGTCCACAGTCTTAAAATAAATGCTTCTCCTTCATTGGAGACCAAGTCTACAGGAAATTTACGTGTCAGATGGCTGGACTGCAGAACCTCACTCTGCCAATCAGAACGTAAGTACTTTATTGGTTTGACCAGAATGGATTCATATATGGATGCTCTAGTTTTGGCCCAACACAGCCAAAAGCAGAACATTAATATGCATTAAAGTATTAAGGAAGATAATTATAAAATATATAAGGCATCTACCAGTAAAGTACACCACCAATTGTGCAAAACCCACCCAATGGTGAAAAGGGGGACCAAAATTAAAAGGGGCTGCTATTTAGCTAAGTCAGACATAGAGGCCCCCAAAACTTGACTGGCTGGCTTTTGGGTTGGTACACAGTGGAAGGCCACCAGGTTCATCTAGAAAGGTCCTTTTAGCCATCTTTGCATTTAATTTAAACTCTACCTAAGCATGTCCACAATTTGTAACACTCACATTGCAACCTGGAATCCCAATTGTCTTTTCTTTTTAGTTAACTTAAAATTAATATTTGATCACTTAACAGCCAGAAAGGAAGACTGGAATGGGGGTACAAATAGCCATAGTGCAATCTTTTTACTTGTTATTACTTACAGTGCACCATCTCCATTGAATAAAATTCAGTTCTATTATCTTACTCTATGAAATGAGACGAGACCAATCAATGACAGCCACTTCATATTTCTACAAAATATTGTAAACAAAGGTCACACATAAAAGCTACTGCAAGAGGCTAGATACATACATATGCATACAACCCCTAAGAAGGTTAAACCAAATAGACACGGAATGCAAGTCGTAAAGCATAATCTAGTTATCTGATCTGTGAAAGCAACTACAACATGCTAATATTTGCTGGTGTGAAAGGTGTCTCCCAAAACCAAAGCTAAACTGAACCAAAATAGAACCACGCACCAGCTAACGTCATAGTGCAGACTATACACAATAGCCCACCAGGTCATTTCTTAGCTGTACGGTTTGTTCCAAAATGTAACATGAAGAGTCTTAAGTATGCCTTGTTACTTATTACCTGCCAATTTATTGATTCTACCAAACCCTTTAACCATTGAAGTTGGTTTTAATTCTCAGATTGATTCTATAATTCTCCAGAGGGCACCTTTCCTCTTTCTAGTGCCGCAGCTCACTCAAGGACTGAATTTCTCACAAGTTTTTTCATTGTTAGGATGAAAAAAGGGACATACCGTAATGAGCTTTCCTGCATTCTCAGGTCTCTTTCCAACCTTCAGTGCGGCAGCAGCTGCCGCCCCAGAGGAGATGCCCACCTAAATAGTAAGGAAACCATGTGAAAAAAGAACAATTTAGCACACACATACATGCAAAAATACTTAAAAATTCCCACACCCACACCCACGCACATACATTCATATAAATGTAACATATGCACATATGTGTATCTGTGAGAGAGAGAGAGAGAGAGAGAGAGAGAGAGAGATTTCCAGGATTTTTTTTTTTATTTTTTTATTTTTTTTGAATCACTAAAAAATTCCCAACCTGCGCAAATCCCACACTCATGGTAGATCGAACCCCAAACCTCCCCCCTGAATGGAGGAAGGGGGAGGGGATGTTGAAGCCAAGGAAAAGTACAAAGAGAGAAGATGATTGAATACAATTCAAATATAAAACAAAGATGTTATGCCCTCATCAACTAGAAGGAGAAAAAGCATATTGACAGCATGACACTACTTCCGATCACTATGGGTCACTATGAGTGGGAATGTCCTGGTAGATTCACAATCCAACTGAATGATAGTAAAGAACATGGTAAAAAGCAATCTATTGCCGCCTTAACTGACTTCCAAGTTCTGTTTCTTCCTTTCTGATTAACTAAATAATATCATGAAGCAGATCTAGCATCTTGCTTGTTGAAATTTCATGACTAAAATATAACTGATCTCTGTGTGTGTTTACAGAAGAAAAAAGATTTGTCAAATCGATGACAAAACCTCATAGGAAAGACTATCTATTCAATCATTTTGTTCTGCTTTCACCTCTCTTTTTCTTGTTATAATTAAGCCATTCTAGTGCATCCAAGTGAATGCAGAGAGGTATACGCCATGGCATACTGTCCAATTGGGCTTCCAACTCAAATTTTAAAATGGCTGAAAAGACAAATAAAAAGCACTAACTAGCAAGCCTTCCTGGAGTGCTACTTGCTTTGCAGTTTCAACAGCTTCATCACTGGATATCTGCAAAAATGACAGCATGTGAGAACTTAGTAATGGTAAACACACAAAAAGAAGAGTTGACGTTTATGACAACTACTAACCAAAGAACTCTAATTCAGATGAAAATTCCTCCCCTTGTAAGAATAAGATGGAGGATGAAGTCGTAAGTTCAAAACTCACTGGGTATGTGTGTAGCTTACTAATACAATAATTTTTTTTTTTTTTTTATAAAAAAAAAAAAAAGGAAAATTACATAGGAAATACTAGTGCCTACACATATTGTGCAAGTGCTCACTAATTGCAAACGCATGTTTTACCCCGTGGACCATTGAACCAAAAGATAAGGCAAGTAAGGCATTGAAGGCGCAGATCTAAGCAGTTTTTTTTTTCCCCTTGAAGATTATACTGTAGAAAGAAGAATGGACAAAAGAAAATCAACATGCTCGTGTATGACTAGAGATGACCTATGTTCATACATAGGCACGTGCACTGCACAAATAAGGGTCACCGACAGATTCTCATTAGACATCTCCAGTCTTAATTAGCACTTGGAAAATGGCCATGTTTATGCTAATTTAGGCTGCATTACATAGCAGCAACAAAGATGATGATCAGTCTATATTATGATCTATTAGTACAAAAATTACTATGTTCTGAAATTTAGCATCTACAATTACCACAATCCCATGTAATGAACCTACTTCCACTTAACTAGTTATTCGCTGATCAGTTAACCAAGAATGTATTGTCATAATGGTACAAAGATGCAAGATTAACAAAATTCCACGTTAGCATAATCAAAATTTGTACTGCCCAAATCAGTGAAAGTCCCACTACTTGGTCTTGGGGTGGTCGGTCATCCATGACATGAGGAGATTCCAAAACCTCCTAGGGAATAAAGTAGAAGAAAAACAGAAAAAATCAAATTGAAGGCAATATGGTATATCATAAAAAATTAAAATTAAAATTAACACTTGACCACTATGACTTCGTCAACCACTTCTCGATCCAAATTCCTGGGTACAAAACCAGCTCCAATTCCTTGAATCTTGTGAGGACCTGCATTTAAATGGTAATAGCATAACAAGTCAAATAATTAAAAAATTTTAAAACCCTTAAAAATATATTAGATTTAACTGAAATAGTCAGAATTATTTGTTGTCTTACCAGGCTTTCCACCTGAAAGTATGTTGCTTTCTAAAGGTTCTATACCAATAACCTGATACATCACGGGTCAAATGGGACTGCTCAAATAAAATATAAATAAAGGTAAAAGATGACAGCCCTTTCTTTGAAAACATTTTTCTCATCACTAAGGGAAATCATATGCCAGGAAAAGCATGAAACTCCCCATCCCTCTTCATAGGACATGTTGTAATGAGCAATTTGGTAAAGTCAGCACATAAACATAAGACAAATGTCCGATATGGTTTGGCAAAAACTTACCTTTATTTTGGGATTTTTCTGTTTAAGGAACTGACCAACACCAGAAATGGTTCCACCAGTTCCGATACCTGCTATAAATATATCCACCTTGCCTCTTGTATCTTCCCAGATTTCTGGACCAGTTGTGTCATAGTGTACCTGCACATAGAACACAGTACCCACATTTTATATCTCACTGTATCAAAGCCAACATGCTACTAAAACAAGATCTCCAGGCCAAAGCATTGTCCTAATAATACAATCCTACCTACACAAGTATTTATATTCTATAGGAACAACTAAGAAAACTTCTCAGAAAAAGCTTCGAATTTGAGTACTCAAATCCTTAATATAACAGCAGTCTCATATCCGGGTCTACCTATTAGCAATCAAACCGAACTGTTTGCTCTCATCTTAAACAGTTTCAATATCATTAATGTCATTATCATCAACGTCACTATTATATATTTTATAAGTAATAAATTAATCATCATCATTACTATTACGTGACTGAGAACAAAATATCCAGGACAAATACAATGAGGAAACTTGAGGCTTAGTTATCACTGGCTGCCATCTAGAACTGGGCCCTTGTCCATTCTACACGTTCCAGGAGTTGTTTTACATTGCTATCTAGACAATCCATATTTCAGGTCCACAACACTAGCAAGATGACCCTATAATCTTGATAGGCAAGAATATATTATACATAGGATGTAAGGTGATTGAAATAATCCCATCAGTACACCACATGGAGAACTCTTAGATGGCTCCTCACAGCTATTCTGTTAATTACGTGCATCTGCACAATATTATTCTGCGTCAATGCAATTGATCTGTTTCTGCAAAATGTTTCAGTTGATCGCCAGACTTTGCACTGCAGGTTCTTTAATTGGAAAAACATAGCTAAAGCATAAATGGTAATACAACAGTAGTAATGAACATAAACTGAGAAAATGCAGGAAAGTTTGTTTATGAAACGGATAAGCCCCATTTCCACCATAGTTACAGGTCTGGGATCACATCGCTCCTTCCATACACTTGCCATCAGGGTTTTCGATTGAAATTGTGACACATGGCCCAATAAAATAGTTCCAGAAGTACCACCTCATCTTGGCACATGGCAAAAAAAAACAAAAACAAAACAAAACAAAAAACCAAGGAAAAAAAGGGACCACCCCATTAGAGGGGATGGATGAGCAGCCATCCCCTCCATTTTCTGTTGTTTTTTTTATTTCTTTTTTTCTTTTTTTAAATTTAATTTTTTTGCCATATGTTAAGTTGAGGTGGCACTGTTATCTCTGTTGAGTTATTTTATTGGGTCTGACGTGGTTTTATACCTACATGTCACAATTTTCGTTAAAAAACCCTAATGGTAGATATATGGAGGGAGCGATTTGATAACAAGCACACCTTAAGAAGCGATTTGATAAATTTTAAACCCTAGGGAGTGATTTGATAAAAGGTTAAACCCCATAACCACTACAATATTTTTCCCTTATTAAAAAGCATGTGCCTGTTAGGACTGCAAGTTTCTTAATTTGTAACATAACATAATTATAATTAGAAGATATGCATGATCAGTAGGATTGCAAGAAAACTTCATCAGATGAGATATGAGTCGAATTCCAATCATACTGTGGGCATATCTGGCATTGTCCCTCCTGACATAAGTCTTCTCATGCTTTGTGGTTGGTATACAATGAGTCCATGACACTAGATAGTGGTAGAAAGCAGTGACAGAGGAGAACTATATCCCGAGATAATTATGAGGTGCAACAAGTCATAAGTGGATACTGTGACCACATACCTTAGGATTAGCAGGATTGTCAAATTGTTGAAGCATGTAGGCGTTGGGAGTGCTTTTCAAAATCTCTTCAGCTTTTTGAACTGCTCCCTTCATGCCCTTTGCTGAATCAGTCAATACAAGCTCAGCCCCAAATGCTTTAAGAAGAACCCTTCTTTCCAAACTCATTGATGCTGGCATTGTCAAGATGAGTTTATATCCTTTTGAAGCAGCAATAAATGCAAGACCAATGCCTGTGTTTCCACTTGTAGGTTCCACCAGAATACTCTACAAAATACATGAAAGAAAACAGCTATCTCAGAATGATTCTGGATGTTATGCAGAGCAAATAAATGAAGCTCCAATTTAGTCTGCCCATCAGAATGAGAGCCACAAAATAATAGGGATACTGATTTGTATGAGTCATCTCATGGTGACTCAATAAAAATCGCAAACATTTGTGTCAGTTAAAAATTACAAATAGAAGACAACAACAGATGAACTCAATTACTAAATCCACAACAAAAGGCTTTAGATTTCACGACAGTCAAGCCCCTACAATTTCATGTCACCATCATTGCAACTATTGCATGCTATAGGCTATTGCCAATATAATGTCAGACAACTTTCCTGCAAAGCTGGAGTAGATGAATACATGATGAATCCAATTACTGGCTTGAAATATAAGTGACACAGGCCCCACTATAATTTATGACAAAAGGCATGCATTAAGGTCCACTTCCTGATACAGGAAAGGCCAACCATAAATTGACCTTCACAACTAAAAAGTTTAGGGTCTGACGGTACACCATTACTCTAGCTTAAGGCATAATACTCCCATAGAAACATACTAAAATGGAATTACATTGATCTGGGCATTCACGCTTACAAAAAATTGCATACAGAGATCATTTTCATCGAGGTGGCCAATCAAGGAAGGGCTAACTTGTTTTAGGAGGAGCCAAATTTCTGGCTCAAGTGTCCAAATGGAAAAAATCCTTAAGGTAATGCTGCGTATAAAGTAAGTGCATATTACAATTTCATCAAAGTGCATAAGAGTTGTATCTGCCGCCCCTTACCTTTCCAGGCGTTATTACTCCTTTTTGTTCAGCATTAGTTATCATACTGTAACCTATCCTGCAGCCAAATATCAGAACACTTAATGAGAACATTAAACATCATTTTCCAAGTCTAGTCCCAAGACTTTTAAGGACAGATACTAGGATATTAGAAGGATAAAAATTATCCTCACAGTATAGTAAACACCTTTTTGATCTTAGATATGACATATGAGTCTTTAATCACTACAACTGGACATATTAGCTGTCTAAATTGTGAGCTTGTTAGGACAGAAAGCTAGATTTTACTCACTGAAGAAATGACCTTTCAGAAAACATAAAATGCATAAGGCACCCCAAGTACACAAGAAGTATACAAGAGAAGTCACCTAACTAGTAGAAGCAAAAAGAACAAGAAACTTAAGAAAAATAATCACCAAAGCAAAAACAAAAGAAGTTGTCCAAAGATACAGGGTATTAAAAAATAAAGACTTCAACTCCTCCAAAGTCCTCTCGCACTCCTCAAAACTTCTAGCATTCATTTTCTTCCAAAGACATCACAAGGCACAAAGGTACCATCTTCTACACAACAACATTTCGAGTTACCGGCAGTAAAAAAAAAAATCCACATAGCACAAGCAACCTCACAATGAAGAAGAAGAAAATCCACAAACTTTCCATTCCTTTTACACATACAACACCTATCAACCACAATAATGTGCTGCTTCCAGAGATTGTCCATTGTAAGGATCTTTCCTAGGGCCGTCAACCAAGCAAAAAAGCCACCATCAACGAAACCTTAGTTTGCCTAACACTCTTCCAAGGGAAGCGAAAACCGTCATTACAAGTCATGACACTAGAAAAGGATTTACCTATAAAATACCCTCTTTGGAAGGGACCCACCACAGCTTGTCCTCACCTTCCGGTCTTACTCTCCCTAAATACAACATCCAGAAGAACAAGGCAAAGACATCCACCTCCAAATCATGAGCTGCTCTGGGAACATCCAGGAATTTCCAAGAGATCCGCAACAAAGGCATCCTTTGCACATGTAATACCAAATAAACCGGGAAAGGCTTCCTCAAGGGCCATATCCCCACACCATAAATCATACCAGAATCGAACCTTGGAGCCATCTCCCACCTCAAATCTAGTATGACTTGAAAACTTCTCCCAACCACTCATAATATTTTTCCATAACCCCACCCCATACGCCTCAATAGGCTTCCTACAACACCAACCTCTCCATGAACTCCCATATTTAGTGTTCACCAAGCCCTTCTCTCAAGTCCATAGCGCCAAAGCCATTTACCTAAGAGAGCATGATCGAACCTCAACAAGTTTCTAATCGTCAACCTGCCCTCAGAGATTAGCGTACACACTATAGACCATCTCACCAAGTAATATTTGAACTCTTTGTCTAGCCCACCCCATAAGAAATCGCATTGAAGCTTCTCAATACGGTTTGTAACACCATGGAGATAGGAAAGAGGGACATAAAATACGTAGGTAGATTGGAAAGGGTGCTCTTGATAAGGGTAAGCCTACCACCCTTAGACAAATACAACATTTTCCAACTAGCCAACCGACATTCTATCTTCTCAATAACACCATCCCAAATATGCTTGGCCTTATGGGAAGCCCCCAACGGAAGACCAATATATTTCAAGGGCAAAGACGCAACCCCAAAATCTAGAATCCCAGCCAGCTCAAACACATTATCAATATCAAAAAATACCTGCACGATCAGAAAGTAAGGAAAATCTGACATATGAACGCCCTGGAACTCCACAAAAGCTTCAAATATTCATAGAAAAGAATCAAAAAGCAGTGTGTATTGTAAGTCCACATAATTCTCAAAGTGGGTCATTCAGATTGTCAGTTCTATCTTCACACTTCAACACCATGAATACTAACTACAAGATGCTCATAAATTTTTAAATCCTAGAGTAGCATTTTTATCTTCCTCACCTGTCCTTGACACTACAACATGGCTCCATGATCTCAAGCTTGGCAGCAATATTTGCTACAGACCCCTTCACAATGCTATTCAGGTAAACCATTGGGGTTTTTCCTATAAGCTGTGTCACAAAGCAACCAATACAAAAAATAAGTAAGAGATTAAAGTATGACACAGTGCTTTTATATATAGATATAAGGTATGCAATAAAAGAAGGCACATAGCTTTACATATAGCAAGAACTGAAGTTTTGGACCCTGACAGAAAACTATTGCCTGCAACTAATGGCATTTATTTGACCACCTTAAAGTGGAAGATTGCAATTCATCCCTGCCACATTCCACTGTAAAGACGAGTAAAGGTGTTCTCAAGAACTTCAGAGTCAAGATGCACCAAGATCAACGTGAATAATGTCAAGACAACTCAATTTGGCCATGATTAAAGTTGTAGACAATCCACAGAATATCAATGCACTTCTTCTCGATGGTTAATGATATAAGAATACTTGATTATATGATGAACATTTCAGGCCAAGAAATATGGTCACAGTACTAGCACATAACCCAAAATCTAAAATGTTGTGAGTAGCAAATTCTTTGTTACCTTGATGTTAAGATAGAGAATTGAGAGAACAAATTCTAACTTTTGAGACGTGTAAGAAGCTAACATGACAAGCAGTATACTCTGCAAACTGATAATCACACTCAGAAATATTTTAGTTTTTTGTCTTCATTAATTTACAGAATTTTGAAATTTTGTAGGTTAATAATACAAGATGAGCTCCTTAACAATATATACAGAGTAGCAAAGAAATTTATAAATGAAAAATGATCCAATTATTATAAAGTGATTATCACTTCTAAGTTGTAAATCACTGAAACTCATTTTTCCAAATTGGATCAGCTGCAGGTAAGTGAAACAATGCACTCTGCAACGATTGATCCAAAAGTTCCTCGCTAAAAACAAGCATTGACAGCTTAGAAAAAAGTTTTTGATAAGTAAGCATTAGATGCTCAAACTTGATGATCCTAATATTATTCATGGATTACTTTAACCTAAAAGTAGCTCCATCAGGAAAGAGTTGACTTTATCACCTGTTAACACAAGGTATCCAAAACAGATAAAGTAATCAAAATTTTGAAAATTTCATGTTCATTGTAGTAAAATATTTTCTTCCTTTGAAGTACAGATTTTTAATGGCAATTTCCTTAAGTCCTTTTAACAAAGTATTAATTTCACAACTAGAGTGTCAATTATTGATGAAAGAAACCCATTTCAGTGCTTCCATCTTCAGTCTTAAAGTGAAATTGTACCTCAGCAACACTAGCCTGGATAAAAAATTGATACTCAAAAAATGTTAACATTATACATTAAAGAAATAATCCAACCAGAAGTTCCCATGATAATAGCAAACCTTATCAGCAAGTGTGAAGCCACAGAATAGATTGCATGAATTTTTTAATGGTTTAAACAAGCTTTCTTCTAAATGTTCCACTTTATTATATTCTAGAATTCACTTTCGAATTTAAAAGCATTGGACTAAGCCCGTCCGAAAATACATAATAGCATCACCAGATTACTACTTTCTTTTTAACATTTTGATTAATAAGTTATATCATTGGCTCTTAAATCCACAACTTCCCTCTTCAACCCATTCTTACAGGGGAGGAGATGCCATTGAGGTACAGTTCATTGGCCAAACTACTAGTTAAAAATTAAAATCAATAAGCACATTTCACCTAGAAGAAAAAAATGAAAACTACAAAAAACTTAAATCTTTGTTCCATAGTTATTGAACGCAAAAATCCTACATGAAGTAAGAGTTTGACCAGATCAACAATTACACAAAGCACCCAGATGTTATTGACCTGCATATTTCTCTCTCACTTTTTTATTTTTTTATTTTTTATTTTTAATTACGAATACAACTACATTGCATTATTTTTCAAGAATTAAAAAATATTATCCCACCAATTAACCTCGAAATGGTCAGTTTACTCAACAAAAAATATAATAAAGTAACATAACAACTCACTCTTTTTATTGGTCAGAATAACAATTAACTTAAAATGATTTAAAGAGCTGTAATTTTCATCCTTGTTCACCAATAAGTTGACCTCCAACATAGCTAGCATAGTCATAGTAAGACTTGACCTTATCAACAGTAACAAAAGTACAACGAAGATTCGAGAAAACATATAAATTTCCTTTTAAGTTACCTCTTCTAGTCATGAATGCGTTAAAACATCTGCCAATTGCCATCCATTTTCTCAACAAATCAAAACGGCCCACTTCATGATTTTCGTTAATTATCAGGAAAAAATAAATTTTAATAGTCGGACATGGTTGAAAATTTACATCAAATCTGAAATTTTCCAATAAACTAATTCATAAATAGATACTCTTTAACGTGAATAACGTATTCACCAACACTGAAGCATCCACTAAGCAGCAAAAACCAATCGAAATTCTCCAACTCACACTCAAATTTCAGTAATGTAAAAACAACCCAACTACATAATTCCCACAAATAATCCTAAAAGCAACATGATTATCTCGCATAAGTAACTTAATTCTCAGAGTTAACCAACTCCAACTAAAATGACCAAGAAACCAAAACGACCCACTTCATAATCCTCAAAATTATCCTTAAAAAGAAGAAGAAGAAGAAGAAGAAGAAGAAAATGGATTGTGACTGACCTGAGTGACATCCTCGGCTATGTTGAGACCTTCAATCTCTGTCGGGGGCTTCACAGACACTGCCTTGCACACGACAGAGCAACCTGAAGACAGCCTCCTGCTGGCACAATTCTTGTTCCTCAGCCTCAAAGAAGTGGGCGTACCCACCCAGGATTGTTTCAATGTCCGAGAAGAGTCGGCAAAGAGCTCAGATTTGGAGTTGCATAGAGAGGATGTCAACGGATTGATCAGAGAAGCAGAAACAGCAGCAGCCATTGTTTGTCAGCACTAAGTTCGCTTTCCTCTGGGGTTTTGTGTTGGCCTCTCTTGTTGAGAGAAACGAGCAAAACGAAAGTATTAAAAGGATGATTTTTGGCTGTGAGAGACCCGGAGGCTTTGGTTTGTTTCGGTGCAAACTACATGGAAAAATATTTTTCTGCAAATATATATATATTTGAATTGAGTCTTTAAAATAACTCACTTTAATGTAAATCGAGAATTCGTATGTCTGAAGTGAAGATTAAGCAAAACGAAATTCTGAATATTTTATTATAAAAATAAATTAGAAGCTCGCATCTGAAAATCAAACTCGACAAAGCATAGTGTGTGATTATATTATGGGTGGCTGCAATTTTTTTCTCGAATTTTACAGTAATTAACTACAAAATATTTCATTTATTTTGGTGTAAAATATTTTGCCTTTTCCAAAAAAAATAATAAAATAAAAAAGATTATTTTTCGCCATTTGTTGTAAGTCCTAAAAAAAACCCTATCACATTTGCTTGTTTGGAGCGTGAGTAAGCAGTGAAAAGTAATTTACATAAATAAGAAACCTAAATCATAATATGCCATTATTTTTCTTAGTCAAATACTAAAAAAAGAAAGAAAAAATGAAGGCCACTGAATTCGTTTAATTCTCTCTCATAACATTTCGTTATTCTGGAATCTGAGCTGTGATTGGCAAAATAGCAATTCCAGCTGTCCTTAAAGTTCGTCGTCTCATACCGGTTCTCACTCTCCCTTCCATATTCCTTTATAGAAAAAAAATTCCGCTAATCATTGTCTATGAAAACAGACAAAAAAATTTTGGAAAAGAAAACAAATGCCGGCCAGATTCAATGAACTGCTTCTTCATCTACTCACGCCACGGAATGGAATCACTTTTAAGTCCTATTTGGTGTGCAGAATAGACCTTTAGATTGGATTAGTTAACACTATGTATAACTAGTCATTTATTTGATAACACTCTATTTCTGAGAATAGTATATTCTCATGGGACAACTAATCACATACACACAGGGTTAGCTAAGCCACTAAAAAATGAGTGGCTTAGCTAATCATTTCCTGTATGATTAAATTAATTGTGTAAATTGTCACAAACAACCTCACTTGTGGAATTAAATTTCGTTCTCTCTCTCATATTATTCTATATTTCTCTCCGTTTCTCTTTTCTCCGTCTTTATATTTCGTTCTCTATATTTTTATCTCTTTTTCTATTTTCTTTCTGATTCTTCTGGTACAGTTTTTCTACAAGTACAAATGAATTTTTTTTCTCTCTATGTCGTCTCCCTTCTTTGTACCGTTTCTCTCTTTTTTTAAAAAAAAAAAAAAAAAAATCTGTTTTTTGATTTCTTTTAATTCTCTATACCGTTTCTATCTGATTTTCTTCTTTCTTCTTTCTTCTCTCTGTTTCTCTGTTTTTTATTTATGTGCCTTTTTTTCTTTTTCTTTTTTATTCTGTTTCTCTGAATCTCTTTTTTCTCTTTTTTTTTTTCTTTAACGGAGAAACATAATCTACAAGGTTTTTATAAAATACAAATATATAATGTATTTTTTGATTTCTTTTGATTCTCTGTACATTCTCCAACTATATTTTTTTGATTTCAAGATTGAGTTTGATTCTGTTTTCTCTAACTATATTTTTTTATATATATAAATAATTTTGTATCATAATTGCAAAAAAAAAAAAAAAAAAGAGGAATGAAAGTCCTTAATAATATAAATTATATTTGTATTATAAGGGTATTTTAGGAAATTTGATTACAATATAATTTGTTTTAGGAAAAAAAAACCACATACCTGACATAATTAAAAACAAAAAAGAAAAAGAAATTATAATAAAGTTGTTTATGTTTTTATAAAAATAAAAAATAAAAAAATAAAAAGAAAGAATGAAAGTCCTTAATAATATAAATTATATTTGTATTATAAGGGTATTTTAGGAAATTTGATTACAATATAATTTTATTCACTAACATATTGTATTGTACCAAACAAAGGAATAGGATTAGCTAGTCTATTCCAACGTTACAACCAAATAAAAGAATAGGAATAGCTAATCTATTCCATACTCTTCTATTCTCAATAATAACTAATCTATTTCCAATGAACTAAACATTCCACGAATCAAACAAAGCCTTAGTTTAGGAAACAAATCAACAATGAAACACAGGTCAACTTCGATAATTGACAGAGAGGATGATTACTAATAATTAATATCATCATCAATATGAATTCTTCCTTTTTGAGGGATGATTTATGACTTAAACTCCACTTGTAGAGTTCCTTTTTTTTTTTCCCTCTAAAGAATTCTATAAACTTACACAATATTTAAATTGTTAAGATATTGTCACTTCAATATCATCACATATAATGTGTCTTGTTTCAGTTTTGTTTAGATATTCTTAATTTTTTTAAAATTTTATTATTATAACTACTGCTATAGTGATATGACTAGATCTCAACAATTTAATTTGAAAAACAATAGTTGACATTTGAATACAAGTAGTGGATAGAATACCCTAAGAACACTAAATAATCATTATTAAAAAAATAAAAAAATAAAAAAAAAATAAAAAACATGTGAAAGCAGATGATATTGTTTCTATGAAGACAAAATATTGAATTGACATGAAGGCTCGTCCAAGCATCGGGAAGAAAATATTTTTAGTTTTTTGTTCTGCTTTTGTAATTTTTAACAAAAGAGAAGGCTCCAGTCATTCCCATTTCAAAGTTAAAAAACTGAAACACAACACATTATCTGAGCCACCCTAGGTGGTGGCTGAGCCACTTCCAAGCCTTTTTAAGGGGTGGCTCCCCAAACAACGGCTGGGAGTGACTCGGTCACCCCATTAGTTTCCGGGCTGGCTTGGCCAATATTCCAAAATGGAAGAACATATCTTTTACATTGCCAATAAAGATGCCAAAATTCAACTTGGGAACTACAGAAGAGATACAACCTTTTCAAAGTCTTTGTAGGGCTCTTTAAACAGTCTCTGAGGTGCAGCTTCTTTTTAAGTTTCAATTTCAGATCTCCCCCAAATAAATCTGCTTATCACTACTGCAAGATCCAACAATAGGTTCAGTGGGATGGAAGACACATTCATTGACTGATCCATTGTGGCCAGGGAGCTTATACAAGATGCCTCGAGAAGTTGTATCCCATATGTAAACCATCCTATCAGAACTCCCCGCTGTGACTTTGCTTCCGTCAGGCGACCAGCCACATTTCAACAGGTTCTTTTCGAAGTTGTGCTGGTGTCCTCCCATTACCTTCACACATCGATTCTGCGGTGCATATGGGCGCATATCCCATATGCAGAGTTTGCAGTCCATGCCATTCGTAAGAAGATACGACCCATCAGGACTCAACTGCATACCTGTTATCATATCTTGATGGCCTTGAAGCGTCATTATCACTTCACCTTTGCGCACGTCCCAAACCTTAATGTCATTGTCAATGCCGCCTGTGAAGATCTTGTCAGATGCATCTGAGAAACTGACGGCTGTAATTTGATATTTATCTGGAAATGTCTGAATGGCGCCCCTCTGCCGCATATCCCACAGTTTGGCAGTTCCATCATCAGATCCACTGACAACAAGTGGAGGTCCCCTCCGACAAGGACAGCATGAATTCACAAACGAGGAGTGTTCTGCCATTTTCTTTATCTGCTTCCCCGTTTCAACATCCCATGCCCTTAGAGTTTTATCGGGGCTGGCTGATATTATCTGAGTTCCATCAGTAGTCCAATGAAGATCGAGAACTGCATTCTTGTGTCCTTTTAAAACAATGAAGTTCTTGCAATCCCCATACACATTCCACAGAAAAATTTCTTTGTCGTGAGACCCAGATGCAATGGCCGTTCCCGCTGGATTGAACTTCATTGTGTATATAGCACTCTGGTGACCCGCCAGCAACATGATTGGTGATTCCAAACCTGATGTACGCTGTTTTCCGTTTGGCCCAGGTCCTCGAGGGCCACTAAATGGGACAGTAGACCATTCCATTGGTCGTGGACCAACTGTAGACAAAGCATTTTCAGTCCTTCCTGGAACAACTTCCATCCCGGTCACTGCTTTCTTTAGCAGGTTCTACACAGCAAATCCTGAGAAAAAAAAACTAAAGAAATTAGCCATCCATGTCAAACAAAGGAGGATGAAATAGCTGAACTGATTATCATGACTACAACCATGTCAGACAATTTTATTTCAAATTGTTCTAAATTCAGGAAAAGAAGGTTATATTAATTAAGGAAGCGAAAGAGAATATGAAGATGGAATGGCAACAAAGAATAGATGAGGCCACCCCAACTAATTGATGAGAATCCATAATGTAATCAGAATTCGGACTTAAGTTGAGTTCAGGTGGATCATCTAAACTCGAGAAGAGATCATAAGTAAAGCTCACAGTGATGAAGCAAACCATTGCACCAACTAGGAGATAAGAGAAGGGGGCAAAAAACAATCATGACCACACAAATGTGATGTTCATTTTTATCAATTCTAACAATTAGTGCATGATGCTGATATTTTCTCAAGATCATCATCCAACGAAGGATCAAACAAGAACCTACAATCATGAGATACAAGTAGAATGCTGCCGGTGGTCAAGAAATGTGCATTTGAAAATCATTGAACCAAAAAACCATCAAACTGAATTCTGTTCAATGAGAAAGATAAGAGTGGGTTAGTTCATAGGTTCTAATCTTCTATTTAGTCATTTGGTAAGATTTGAACCTAAGATATAACAATCACATCCTCCCCCTTTTTGCTGAGATGAGACAATATCAGTTTAGATCTTAGATTCAAATCTTGCTAATCCATTTTACTGAGTAAGATTTGAACCTAAAATCTACTCTAACCACATCCTACTTCTTTACCACCTTTTTAAGAGATAAAAAGAAAAAGAAAAAGATATACTCATTGCACGCAGAGAAAGTAATTACTAGTTTACAAATTTATTGTGGTCAGTTGTGTGTTCCTTCAAAGAGGCTTATAGCATGAGACAGAAACTATTACAGTTTTTAGACAAGTAATTAGGTATAATCCATTAGAGCAATGCTATATACCATCCTTTTATCCCCAAAAGTTGATGTGGCTTTTAAAATCACTATTGGATCAAAATTCAATAGTGATCAATCCCAAATTCAATAGTGATTTTAAAGCCATATCAACTTTGGGAGGATAAAAAGATGGTATGCAGCATTACTCTATTCAAATAGACCAAGAGCAGTATCCCTTGGCATCATACTCTCTTTTTCAGACTAATAATTCCAATACATCTTGTAATAAAAACTTGGCACAAACATTTAATAAACGAGCAAATCAATTGAATTCCCAAACAATTTGCATCAATTCAGTTTTTCCTACCCTAAAAGAAGCTTTACTAAGGATATTCAATACCCTTTGACATATACAAATTTTTCTTTGATGTATGTATAATGAAGTTCCTACAACTTTGACACACTGCCATTTCTCTTGTTATAAAACCTCAGCGTTCTAGGGCTGCTCATTTGGCAACCCCAGTTGCAATTGTTCTCAGTAAAATTGGTCCTCCTTCAACCTAGACTAGAAATAACAAAACAAACCAATGAGAATTCATTTTCCCTTTTCTTTGTTTTTTCGGTGTTCAAGATAACCCACAATTTACCCAACCAAAAAAGAGTAATAAGAGCCTAAGATTCATCCATTTCACTGCTCAGCTATGATGACTCTACCGCAGCAGGATTTCAAAATAACAATGCTATTCCATGGAACTAGGGTTTCACAGAGAGAGCATACCTGGTAGATTTGGTAAACCCTGGAGGGTTCTTTTTTTTCTTCGATAGTGACGGAGAACAGTCAACTCACTCTCTGGACATGATACACATGAAACCCTATCACGAAACCCAATTTATAGAGTAATATGATTTAGTTAAACGTCGTCGTTTTCGATTTAATGATTTCCACCCAGCTATACACATAAAATTATTATCCCAATGCCGTGTGTCGTATTCCACTACCAATAACAATATATATCGTCCAAAGGAATATTTAATAGCTCACAAAAAATTAGAAAATAATATTTGATAGCTTAGGAAAAAATTAAGGAAAGGAATCTTGAATTACTAAAATTTCTAAAATCAAAAACATAGACTTTTATTTTTCTTTGTGTATTTCAGAGGCCCCTAACAGCCATTCAACGTTGTTGGTGAGAGTGGACATATTAACCATTTACTGTCTATTGACTGCAACCGAACATACATTAACCATCTACCGCCAGAAGTCGGTCGATAATCGGTTAAGAATTTTTATACCGACGTTAATTCAGTTCAATTAATCGGTATAAATATTTTGCTGTCGACTAACCGAATTAATCGATAATTAACCAATGATAAATATTATATGACCAATTTATTAGTAGAGGTGTAGACCATATGTATGGTGGACTCTTATTGTGTTAATTAATGGGCCTACTTAAAATTTGTTTTGTTTATTAAGTTATTTTAGCCCAAAAAACAATTTGGGCCCCTAAAACAATCAATTTTTTGCTCAATTAAAAAAGTCCACGATTAACCGATTAACCGAACTAATTAACCAAAATATATGTTTAACCGAAACTTTTGAAATAAATTATTATCAAAAGGTAATCAATGAATTAACCTATTTAATCGACAATTTTAGTTAACCGACCAAAAATGGCTCAACCAAACCAAATCGAACCCATACCCAGCCTTAGTTGTTAGGATGTGCTTTTGGTGAAAAAGATTGTCAAACCTAATTTTCTCTATCGGAATTTTAAATAATAAACTCACTTTTTTAAACAAATAAATTTTCCTGGGCTTAGGATAAATTTAATCATCTTTGGCAATGGCATTTGATCTAATTAAGATGCTCGCCGGCTACTACTCGGTTGTATACCCAAAATAGAGGTGACAATTCATCTTTCCACTTAAGTTTTGGAAAAGGGGAAAAGGGGAATGGTATAAGATTTATATAGATCAATTCAAATATAACTCATTCATTCAATTAATCAAGCCTCTCAAGTTTGGCTTATTAATTTTGTGTCGAATTTGTGAGTCATGTCAAAATTTGCAATCTTTAAATGTGATATAACAGATTTGGGTCGTACTGAAGCTAAGTATAAGACTATATAAATTGATTGTAATTTGACCAATTTAATTAAAGGGTCAAATTTCTAATCCGAATCTAATAATCTTGCATTAGATTTATGTCAATTTTATGAATAGTACCCCCCAAAAAAAAAAAAAAAATTGTCAAGCCAAACCCAAAGTATCAAAATTCTAAAAAGGTCGAGTCTTGAAAAAAAAAAAAAGAAACAAAAACAAGACGGCAAAGGCAACGTGGAATCATGTCCGAAGAAAATGATTCAAATTAAAAGACTATTTTCCTTGAAATATCATCCTCAATTATGCAACACGCAACTAACTTTTACTGGCCTGCAAAATTCTTTTTTTTTTTTTTTTTTTTTTTTTTTAAAGGGAAAGTTGCACATGAATAAACTAAGCATTTGGATATGTGATTAAGAGAAAATCATAATTTTTTAAAACGCAGTTAAACTTTTGGAGAAATCATGGCTGACGGTTTGAGGTCTTTGACCTTTCAAATTTTAATTTAACCTTTTAAAATTATGCGTTTTTAAATTATATTTTTTTAAATACACAATCCCAAATAACTCATTTTCTAAAATTTAGTTCAAAATCGTACTTTGTATTTATAAAATTACAATACCAAACGCACCCTAAGTCGCTAACCCGTCCAATGTAAATAGAGAGCTCTCACTCGATCTTTTCTTTTAAGAAATACAGTCGAGCTTCTATATCAAATTTAGCAGACTATAAGAGTATTATTAATTGATTATATTCAAATAGGGTTTGAATACGTTTCTTTCATTGAATGTATTGAAATAATACGTGTTTAGAGCATATAAGAGTATTTGCACTCTTGATTAAGCAAATGCCTCTTGGAGTCTTGGAGAAGTGACTATTAAAAATACTAAATTAAAATCCTAAATTTAATTTTTCACCTAAGAAAAACAGATCATGAATGATGAAATATATTTTTATAGCAAGAAGTAGGCAAGAATTGTCCTACACATAACACAATGTGTCTATTAGAATAACCCAAACGTCATCGTTTGTTTTTTTATTTAATGTCGCAATCATCAATGCTAATTGTTAATAATTATAATCAGTAATGAGACCTTATTAAAACGGTTATTAGTTTAGATACCAAAACCCAAAACCCAAAACCTCCAAAATTAATTAACTTCCTAAAAATACCCTTAAACATTTTCAATAATCCCCACCATGTCCCTTCACTCAGACTCTCCTCCCTCCTCCAGCAGAGACTGGCTCTTCCCCTCGCCGGCCTACATCCACTCCGCTTACCACCCGGCGAATTCCCCAAAACACCTCCGGAGATTCACCACGACCCCCAGAACATCCCACCCTCGCACTCCGGATCCTAGACCCTCAAGAACGTTCCGGAACGATGGCGTTCCGGCCTCGAACCCGATTCCGTATAGGGATTTCAGGTATGCAGGGGTTCGCCGGAGATTCGACCTCTCTCGCCGGACCGAGAGGCTTCCGAAACGGGACGATGCTGGAGCCGTTTCGGGACGGAAGTCGGAAATCACCGCCGTTTCGAGGGAGAAAGTGTGTACCGCCGAGAAGGTTTTCGGATTTTCGGGTCGGGTCTTTAGAGTTCGGTGGAAAATGGCAATCTCTGTAGCCGTAGTACTCTCTCTCTCTCTCTCTTGCACGACAATGGTTAATTCTATGGCTGACGATTGTGTTTGTATGTGTGCGTTTGTAGATTTTGATCACAGTGTTCTCCTCACTTCTGCACAACAACTTCTCATTACAGAACCAAGTCAATGAGCTTCGGGTATATAGACTTCAAAACTGTTTTTTTTTTTTACTTTAAGATCAAATTTTGTTGTGATGGATTATGGTGTTTTAAGAATTGAAATTTGGTGTTTTAATATGTTCCTCTTGAGCATGCTTGTTTTTGGTGTTTTGTTGTTAAAGCCAAAATAAATAGTGCGAAGAATCTCCAAACAGCGCTTGGAGTTGGTTGAGATGTGAAAAAACTCGATCTGATAGAACCACTGAGACATAGAGTTTTGGTACACAACTTTAGCAGGCAAGCATGAATTTAGGCAAAAGAAGTGAACCATACTGAGCAAGGTTTTGTGCTCTCCTGTGCTGTTGATTTGAGTTTAGGTTGAGCATGAGCTCCGCTAATAACAGATTCAAGCTTTGTTCATGAACCGAATCTTTCTCCTAATTAGCCTAATCCCTTTTTTTGTAAACCTTTAGACTAATCATTTAGCTATCTCAACACGCTTCAAAGACAAACCCTTTGACATGCCTTGAAGCCTTCCATCTTTTCCTTTTTCTAGTAAGGTGTTTTTTCAAAGTTTCTCAAGGATTTATGTTTTCGCAATGCTTGCCTCATTTGGGAATGAACCCACATTGAGCCAAGGTTGGTGTTGCATAAACTTGGATTATTAAGCAATCAAGTCTGGAAACTTGCTTGAGGTTAGTTTATATATTTGCGATCATGCCTGAAGGAGCTACTAATATATAATGGTCTGTGGTTTATTTTAGAAGAACTTCTCCAAGTTTTTTTTTTTTTTTTTTGCTAGCAGTGATTGGATTTGTTGTCCATGTTTTGGCTAGGACCTCTTAATTTTCTGTTTAATTTTATGGGTATTTTAGAAGTGAAATCTTGATAATTGGAACACAGTTTCTGCTTGCAGGACCAGGTCTCCAAATGCAATATCTCAATAGATGCAACCAGTTCCTTTAAACAGGAGAGTGATCATCGTCCAAGCAAAAACTTGAAAATTTTAGCGCTCATTCTCTCTCTCACAATTTTATCTATTCCTATTCTTATTTTCAAGTACATTGACTACATCTCTAAATCAAGATCATTGGACAACATTTCAGAAGAAGTTTCTCTCAGTAAGCAACTAGCATATCGTGTGGATGCGTTTTTGTCAGTCCACCCATATGCTAAGCCATTGGCATTGCTAGTTGCAACTCTATTACTTATATGTCTTGGGGGCTTGGCACTCTTTGGAGTGACTGATGGTAGCTTAGCAGAATGCCTTTGGTTATCTTGGACATATATAGCTGATTCAGGCAACCACTCTGGCTCTGAAAGTGTTGGTTGGAGGCTTGTTTCGGTTTCCATTAGCTTTGGTGGGATGCTTATATTTGCAATGATGCTTGGACTTGTTTCTGATGCAATTTCGGAGAAGCTGGACTCACTGAGGAAAGGAAGAAGTGAGGTGGTCGAACAAAACCACACTTTAATTCTTGGGTGGAGTGATAAACTGGTAATGCTCTGATTCCACAGCTCATAGTCCAAAGACATCTCACTGGGTCTCTTTGCTGGGACAACATTAAATAGCTTTAAACAATTCATTTGTTTATACTTATCAAAAAAAAGTTTTAAGCTTATTGCTTTTTGCTATGCTTATATTTTCCCGTCACCAACAACACCATTGTGTACTCAGGGGTCACTACTTAATCAACTTGCTATAGCCAATGATAGTTTGGGTGGAGGAATTGTTGTTGTGATGGCTGAACGAGACAAAGAGGAAATGGAACTTGACCTTGCTAAAATGGAATTCGATTTCAAAGGAACATCAGTTATATGCAGAAGCGGGAGCCCTCTGATTCTAGCAGATCTGAAAAAGGTCTGCCTACTTCCTCTGTTGTTTTGTTGAACATATAATGCTTATCATATGCCCAGTTTCCTATCTGGTTATGTTTTAACCCTTCCTGAAAAGCTTGCTGACGGATCTCAATCCAGCGACAAAGTGAATTAGTCAAGAGCTCGTATGGTAGGAGTACATTATAATGAGTTCTGCCTGAAGTGTTTGTAATTCTCCCTTAAATCCAATATTGACTTTAGCAAAAGCATATAGAGCCTTGGGCAAAATTCTTATCTTTTGGTACCTTTAATGTCAATCAATTTGTATTTCTTTATCAGCAAGAAACAAATATTCTTCCCCCCCCTCCCCCAGGCAAAAAAAAAAAAAAACCCAAAAATTTAAGTCAATTTAAAATACATAAATAAATTTGCAGATTTTTTACGACTCTGTTTTTAGCTTCCCTGCTTCCAGTGTCGAGTCTCTTGAGAAGTTATCGCAATGTGCATTTGTTTGTTTTCATTTCAGATACACAATGTGCTACATTCTCACGGAACCAACTATTCTTTCTTGGATGAGAACTACCTGATGCTGAAACCATTTTCAGCCTTTGTAAACTTCTATTTTATTTTGCTGAGACCTTCTGTTTCATAGGTATCTGTCTCCAAGGCCCGTGCAATCATTGTCCTTGCTGAAGATGGAAATGCTGATCAGGTCTATTTGAGTGCAAACGTTGATCTTCTTCATGATTGATATCAGGCTAGATTGCTATTAACTCACATTTTTAATTTGACACAGAGTGATGCCCGTGCACTTAGAACAGTTTTAAGTCTAACTGGAGTTAAAGAAGGGCTTAGAGGACATATAGTTGTGGAACTTAGTGATCTTGACAATGAGGTCCTTGTTAAACTTGTTGGCGGAGATCTTGTAGAAACTGTTGTGGCTCATGATGTAATTGGTCGCTTGATGATTCAATGTGCTCGGCAACCTGGACTTGCACAGGTCATTCCATTACTCTAAACCCTTTAACATTAATTGGATAGTTTCCTAATGTTATTATAGTGTATCTTGTTGATTTTTCTTATATTGAGTATCATTTACTGCCTTCTATTATCATTTGCAAATTAACTTCCATAATTAGATTCATTTAATCATTTCCCTGGTGGGGCGGTTGTGGCAGATCTGGGAAGACATCCTTGGGTTTGAAAACTGTGAGTTCTACATCAAAAGATGGCCACTGTTGGATGGCATGCAATTTGAGGATGTCTTAATCAGTTTTCCTTATGCCATTCCTTGTGGGGTCAAGGTTTCATCATGTGGTGGTAAAATTATTCTGAATCCTGATGATTCCTATGTTCTACAAGAAGGTGATGAAGTTCTTGTCATAGCTGAGGATGACGACAGCTATGGTCCAGCAACATTGCCTACGGTGCTTTCATTTTCCTTAAAACATATAGATTCCAAATAAATTGCTAGGTATCTCTGCTTGTTTGTTTATTTTTGGTGGTAATGTTGGGTAAATTCATTGTTAGAGACTTTGCTTACTCATTGTCCACGTCAGCTGACATTTGGTCCTCCGAACAACAGGGGAAAAGAAGGAACTAAAGGTCAGAGAAAAAAGTATAATGTATGATATAGGAAAACTTTCCGGTGACTTGGCTAGGAGATGTAGGCAATACTTGATTTAATAGCCATCACTTCATCAGGCCAATGATCAATTTTTATTTTTTATTTTTATGAATAATAATTTTATTAAGAGGTGATGCATCACCTCTTAATAAAATAGGTTTGGACAAATCCATTTACCTGGCCATTTAAATTGTATGATCATGTGGTTGTCCCTGCTTGATCTCTTAGGTGTTGCACAAGGCTGTGGGATCTGTCACACTCTGTTAGCTGTAATTGTGTATGGTAGACAAGAGTGTACTCTGACAGAGGCGCCCATTGTTGTACAGAAGTAGTCATTTTCATGTTATTAACTAGTGGACCTAGAATACATTAGAAAGGTGTTATTGTGTATGTTGATGTGATCTAATATACTAACTAAAGGAGAAAAGAGAAGTGACAATGGTCTTTGGACCAAATGGCATCTCTCCCATAAACAAGCGGTGCGGGATGAACTCACAGTTCAATCCCAATTGAGTGCCTGAGTTATATTTACTTGTTAAGTAAAAGACAATAAGTCACAGTTAGGCCAGTTGAACCAAATAAATACATAAATAAATGGAAAGAATCAATAAATAAAAGATCTTCTAATTTGTGCACATTGGCATGATGCCTACCAGGGAGTTTAAGTGAGTGAGGCATACCATAATAAAAACTTACAAAATTATAATCAATTTGATCATTCAGGTCAAAGAAGCATCATTCATACACTTTGCTCGACCAACAAAAAAGCCACAGAAGATTCTACTTTGTGGATGGATGTGGGACATTGATGATATGATTGTGGTAAGTTCTTTCTACTGAAGCCCCTAATTTCTTCTTTTTTGGCCTGAATGCTGCAGGTATGGGGAGGAAGTCTACCAAAAGACTTTGTTGTTCCAAAATCTACGGAAAAGATACTTTTATGTGGTTGGCGGCGAGATATGGAGGATATGATTATGGTAATGTCACAAGAAATCTGCAACCATGCTCCCAGTATGTCTTGGGTTGCATTTCTTCATATATTCACAAAATGGTGGTAGACATGTCAAAAACAGTTTGTTTTTCTGTCTACATGACCAAATTTGGATGCACACTTGCAATTAACTTCTACCAGCTTCCAATACCTTCACTAGTTCACTTGCTATATCAATTTTGTGCTACAGTAGAACAATTGAAATACTCACTGGCAAACTGTCCTTTGTTAATCTATGTTTTTTTAGGTATTGGATGCGTTTCTAGCACATGGTTCAGAGGTTTGGATGTTCAATGAGGTTCTTGAGAAGGAGAGGGAGAAGAAGCTTATTGATGGTGGTCTTGACATCAGCCGGTTGGTGAATATAACCTTGGTTAATCGTGAGGGAAATGCTGTAATACGGCGCCACTTGGAAAGCCTTCCCCTAGAATCGTTTGATTCAGTAAGTATCATTAAGTTTTTAGTTTCTCCTTGATAAGCATTTGCAATGAAGTGGCATCAAGGGACAGTTTTGATTCTTAATGAGATTGAGGACTTACGATACTTGTAGAAGTATTGACGCCACCAATGAGATTTCCCATGGGAAAGAACTTGCTGGATGAACGTGACCATCTGTGTGGTGTAGCTTCTCCTGAACAGTGACATAATTTTACGATTTGAAAGGCAATATATTTATCAGTTAGTGAGAATCATAAACTTAGGTTACATCTTTATGCAAGAGATGTAAACTGCCATTTCTGAGGCTTGTGGAGCGTATTTGTGTGTGACATATGTGATGATTACCTAAATATGAACATGACTTAATTTCATGGTTAACAACATTTTGATGTACTTCCTGGTCTGTGCAGATCTTGATTCTGGCTGATGAATCTGTTGAAGATTCAGCAATTCAAGCTGATTCCAGATCTCTTGCTACATTACTATTAATTCGTGACATTCAGGTTGTCTTTTGTTTTTTGTTCAATTTGATCTTTGAGTGACCTTAGTGAAACTATCAAAACTCATCTCTTTTGTACTGTTTCCCTTATTTTAATTGTTTTTTTTTTTAACGTTTCATTTTAGTAACAAGTTCTGATTCTTTTGATCAAAGTCTGCTTTTACCTGTTTGCTTATCCATCAACTTTAGACTTAGATCTTTGTATTTTGTTCCTATTATAACCCATCTCAACAGCTTTCTATACCCTGAATGATTTGGCATTATTTTTTTTTGATAAGTAAATATGATATAAAAGAGCGCAGAGGGGTGCAACCCACATACACGGGAAGTATAAAAGAGAGCGCCTAAGAGGGAGAAAAATGAAAAAGAAAATCAGAGAAGTTAATCCCTATAGGAGCTAGCCAAGCGGTCGTCCAGGAATACAAAGTAAAGAAGAAAAAATGAGTCAATTCCTCTATAGTCCTAGTGGAGTTCTCAAAGCATTTAGCATTCCTTTCATTCCAAATACACCACATAAGACACAAAGGGATCATCTTCCACACTACCGCGCTTCGAGAACTTCCTCCCGACCACCAACAATTGAACAAGCCCCTCACCTTGCAAGGCATGACCCAAAGCAGCCCAAACCGATCAACAATAGTATGCCAAAGAACACTTGCGATCTCGCAATGGAGAAGAAGATGATCGACCGACTCTCCATTCTTCTTGCACATACAACACCATTCCACTACCACTATGTTTCTCTTCCGCAGGGTGTCGTGAGTCAAAATTTTGCCTAAGGCCGCGGTCCACCCGAAGAAAGCCACTCGCAATGGCACCTTAGTAACGCCAAATGCTCTTCCAAGGAAACACTTCATGGTCACCTTTGGACAAGGCCTTGAAGAGAAACTTAACCTCGAAATTGCCTTTCTTAGATGAAGACCATCGAATACAATCCATAGAGCCTATGGATATCTTGTACGAGTACAACCGGTCAAAGAAAGAAGAAATCAAATCCATCTCCCAATCCTGTACTGACCGCACAAAAATGACATTCCATTCGACGACCCCATTCCTCCAAATAAAGTTATCCTTCACCCAAACTTCTTTGTGTCTGGCTATGCTGTACAAAGACGGGAAAGCATGCTTCAAAGAGGAGTCCCCACACCAAATATCATGCCAAAAACGAACTTTCGAACCCACCCCCACCTCATAACGAATACCTTTGGCAAAAAAATTCCAACCTTGCCGAATGTGCTTCCATAAGCCCACACCATGGGAACCCGAAACCTCCTTAGTGCACCAACCACCCTCCTGATCTTCATATTTAGCTTTGATAACCTTATACCATAGAGCCTCACTCTCATTAACATATCTCCAAAGCCATTTACCTAGAAGAGCTTGATTAAACTGATGGAACTTACGAATGCCAAGCCCACCGTACCGAAGGGGACGACAGACTTGATTCCAATTTACAAGATGTAGCTTATGCTCGTCTCCCATCCCTCCCCATAAGAAGTCTCTTTGTACTTTCTCAAGTCTTTTAGCTACACTCATAGGAATCGGAAATAGTGACAAAAAGTAAGTCGGAAGATTAGAGAGCGTACTCTTAATGAGAGTTAAACGACCTCCTTTAGAGAGATACATTCTCTTCCAACCTGCCATCTGACGCTCCATTTTTTCGATCACATCATTCCACATAACCTTATCCTTATGCCCCGCCCCAAGAGGGAGACCCAAATACTTCATCGGCAAATCGGCAACACTACACCCAAGGCATTATTGCTAGACTGACATTGGACTAATAATTAGAAAGTTCAAAATTTTATTTCTTTTCGAGTTCTTGTTCATAATTTGTTGGATAATTTTGACTAGCGTCCTTTCAGCCATAATTTGAGACTTCTAAGAATAGGCCAAGCTTTGAAATAGAAGCTTCTTTCTCTCTTGCACTATCGAGTTTAAACTTTCATTGGAGCAATATTGGAAAGTATATATCTGTTCTTACCAACGAGATTGAGTTGTGATTCATCTTTCACTCTATCATCAATTCTGAGATTTTTTTGTTTTTTGGGTTTTTGCAGGCTAAACGTCTCCCATTCAGAGAAGCCATGGTAAACCAAGTTCATAGAGGGAGCTTCTCACAAGGCTCTTGGATTAGAGAAATGGTGCTAGCTTCAGATAAATCAGTTATAATCAGTGAAATTCTGGACCCAAGGACAAAAAATCTATTATCCATGTCAAAGATCAGTGATTATGTTTTATCAAATGAGCTTGTCAGCATGGCACTGGCCATGGTTGCGGAGGATCGACAAATAAATGATGTATTAGAAGAGCTCTTTGCAGAGGAGGTAGTCTTCCTTTTGATGACAGTGAGATATGAACATATAGCATATGGAAAGCATGCATTTTCTTGTCCTTTTTTCTACTTGTATTTAGGTGTTTATTTTGTATATTTCCTATATGCCTGGGTTGCACTTTTCGTTTTTAATGATCTTTCGATTACTTATCAAAGAAAAAAGAAAAAGAAAGCATCCAACCAATTCACATAAAACTTTCATATTGTTCCCATGTGATCCCTCTCGCACATAACACCTATAGATTTAACATCTATAAAAACACTTGTCTAGAGTCAAAATAATTGTGAGGCCAGATTAATTTGTACAGTTAACCAAATTTATGCTCAAGAAATATCTGGTGTAAAAATGTCCTTCCTAACAGTTTGTTCTTATTAGGGGACCAACTCTTTCAGTCTTTCGTGATCATAAGTTAATATGGACATACCAAAAAACAACATGGTTTAAACATTTTAATTTTAACATCCTGAGAACTCCGCAGAATTTATTTTCCCCACATTTTGGATTGTCTATTAGTTTAGCAAATGCTCAACTGTTAGGCCTGGGAAACTTTGCTTCAATTCTAACTATTGATGTATGAACAATATCTTTCATTTATGTTCTTGTAATCTTTGTTAGTTGCAACATTATCTTTTTTATCCATTTTATTCTTTACTATATGGTTTTGTCAGTTGGTTTCTTGATGCTGGAAGGTATCTGTGCCTGTTTTCTTTGTAGTATTATTGAGCATGCCAAATATGAGAAAGAAATGTTACGCATTCATGCAGATTATGTTGAGCCCAAGTGATTTATGCATAACACTCTGAATTTTGACTCCCTGCTTCTCCTAGAAAGCTATAGAATGTGTGAACGCAAGCACTTGCATCCAAATTCCTAAATCTTATTAAGGGAAAAAAATGCAAAAAAGGAGAGGAAAAATAGGAACACTGAATGTGTATATATTTCTATGGGGTGTTAACTTTTGCTTTTGGCTAGATCTTTAGGGGCCGTGCCTTTGTATACTACCCATGTACATGGGTTGCATCCTTTTATTAGTGCTTTTCAATAAATTGCTTACCTATCATTGTAACTTATATATATGGTACATGTCTATTCACATGCGTGTGCACAAACACACACTTGCCTATCTGATCAGTCATAAATGTTTTGGCTTTTATCAGGGAAATGAGATGCATATAAGGCAAGCAGATCTGTATCTTCTTGAAGGGGAGGAATTGAGTTTCTATGAAATACTTTTACGAGCCCGACTAAGGAGGGAGATTGTGATTGGTTACCGTTTAGCTAATGATGAGAAAGCAGTCATCAATCCCCCTGTTAAAAGCGAGAGACGAAGGTGGTCACTGAAGGACATTTTTGTTGTGATTGCTGAGAAGGATTGAGTCAAGAAACAGGCTATCTTTGAAAGGAATGAAGATCTTAGACCCCAAAGTCGTTGGGATTTTAAATTTGCTGGTGCCGTGCAATTGAGAGAATGGACCAGCCATCCCGTCTAGATTTCTATGCCAGAAATCAACCTCAAATTTTCACTAGGATTTGGCTTTCCTGTAGTTTTTTAAACGGTCCAAATGAAAATGCTGAGAAGCTTAAATTTAATGCCTGCCTCTCCGTGTGTTTTCATACGTCATAGTGATTGCTTTAGCCAGAGCTGTATTATACCACCAAAATGTAAAACAAAGTTGAGAACAATACGCTGTTCTCCCTTCTCTTTCTGCCTGCAAATGGGGTTGGGGGTTTTTGAATTCCACATTTGTATGGTAGCCTTTATGTTTATGATTGTAAATGGATTGAACTATTCATAGTGAATTATATTTGAATCAAAACGCCACTGAGCAAGGCAACAGTCTGCCAATCCTCCATATCAAAAATTGGTTATTGGCCTACCTCATACTAATTTCTCTCCATCATCTGGCCTTTAAAACATGACACCATCAACAGTCACCCTAGATACATACGAGAAACTTCATGTGGATATACAATTTGCCCAATTGGTTACCACTGAGTTTTTCACGTATCAAAAAACATGACACCATCAACAGTCACCTAGGTACATACAAGAAACTTCATGTGGATATACGATTTGCCCAATTGGTTACCATTGAGTTTTCCACATCAAAAAAGACCATAGTTCTTGTTCTGTGTGTCAAAAATCGATAGGGCAGCGTCATCTATTTGGTGCATTCCCTTTTAAATTTTGTTTTTTTTTTTGTTTTTCTAATTTAAAAGGCGGAAAGGGGCGACCAGTGTAATTTTTTCCCTTGAGCGTGACCATCAGGGTTCTCACTCGCTGTGGAATATTTAATTTGAGCCATAGCTATTGCCTAAGAAGGTGAATCCGTCACCATAGCCCCGCCAAAGTGTAAGTTGGTAAAACTCCTCCTTAGTAGCATCTGATTCGCGGACTACTATCGCAAGCGAGTTCGAACCTGTGACCACTAGGAAGCAAAGAGGGGGGATGTATCTATAAAAAATAAAAAAATAATTAAAACAAAAAAAATAAACGAACAAACAAAAATGATTTACTAGGAGTTCATCATAAGATGTTGAAGCTCTTGCTTGTCAAGTGAGAGAAACATCATATGCAGCATTCAATTGCCCATAAATGCATAAACTCAGAAAATCGGAATACGATCCTCTTCATTTCATGCTTAGGATTTAATGTTGTTGTATTTAATAGTGTAGATGATACTAAGTGTTAATTGCCTGAATCAAGAATCTCTTCTACATGTTTCCAATAGCATACATATCGTGATCAACTAAAATCATGGATTTTGTGAAATGTAGAAAAACTTGCTCCACTGGCTTAATGAAATTTAAAATTAGTATCTCTAATAGTTTCACAAACAAAAAATAAAATAAAATCAATCTGCACTTATTGGTTATTATTCACTTATTCAATCATCCAAGCTAACTTGAATTCACCTGTAATAGAATTCAGGCTTAATTCTCATGTTAGAATGTGAGGCACGACTTGAAGAACTGTACAACAAGAAATATCTCAACCTTATGCTTCCGAAAGATCGACTTTCTCATCAAGAGGAATAGTTGGTTGAGGAGCTGCATCTTGGACACCTTCAGGAGACGGGTCTTGGACACCTTCGGTATCAGGTGGTTGAGATTCATGCTTTGCAGCAGCCTGCAAGACCCGGTTCTGAACATCTGTGGATGAAGGTGATGTTGGTAGTCCAATGCCGTTTGTTTCCAATTTTCCAGCAGCCCATGCAAATGCCTGAGCTCCAAATGTAACAGGAGCAAGCAAGAGCCTTGAAGGAACATAAGACATCCCAGTGTTAGAAAAGCATTCTGTCAGATGAGTCTTCTCGACAAAAGCATACTAGTAGTAGACATGTCAGCTTTTTTACAGTTCCAAATCTCTAGACTCTAGTTAATTTTTTGCCCATCTTTTTCAGCAGAATATTAGTAAGGAGCTCATTTTGCAAAAGCAAGCTTTAATGAGCACAAGAAAAATGAATAAGTTCCTCCCATAAAACAATGCTTTAGTTTTTCATTTTTTCTAAATTAATTTTCTTCTTCTTTCGATTGAAAGGTTTGAACCCAAGATTATCCTAATCCAACGGTCACACAAGCACAAACTAACAATTTTTAGTAGCATATAGTATTATACTTATATGCAAGAATATCACATTGATATTTCTTTCTATCAGCAATTCAGCATACTAGGAAATTCTAGAACATTAGATACTATCAAAAAGAAAGTTTGCAGTGTTATGAAGTTTCTATTATCCATCACATTAATGAAGCTTTAAATTGATCTTATCCTTGAATATCTATATGTTATCACATATCCTGAAAATCGAATGAGGAAAATATATTATGATTCTCAAATTAGTTCAGAATTCCATTCATGAGTGTATAGACATGTGGTGAATCATTTTCTGTTTTTCGATGTGCCAAGACAAACTTCTGGCGTGAATGAAATCCTGACTTGTGTCTATGTGAATGCAACATTAGGTTAACACAACAAATAGCGAACAAACATTTAAAAGTTCCATAGATCAAAAGTCTTACTGACTAATTAACAGCAAAATTATCTGAATATGAAAGCTAAAATTTGTGTTATAACGTAGTATTAAGAAGTATCCCCCTTTATAAGAAAAACAGTCCAAGAAGAAATAAGAGATACTAAGTTTAAGATTTTCAACACCTGATGATAAACCCCGTGATAGATTCTCTAAATAATTATGACTTCATCTGAATATACATATAAACAAAGGTATCAAATAAAAAAATGAATTACCTACTCAGTTCTGTACTATCATGATTACATGATCAGATAGGACCTTATAAAGTAGGATTACCTCACATCTTGCTTAAAATCTTCAGACTCCTCGTATGAAGCTACCCGCCGAAAGATGGTCTGGTGGAGTTAATATAAACCCATCAATGAGGAAAGGAAGAGCATTGCAACGAAGAAGGTTTGAGAAAATATATATATATATAAGCATCACAAGCCCAAACCACCCCACCCCCCACACAATCAAATAGAAAGTAATACCACTTGACTAGGGGCAAAAGGGGCTTCAACCCAGAATTTGCTCCTGATTACAAGACCTTAGCCAAAAACCAACCTCACCAGATTAGTCATAAACTCTATGCTCATTATGTAGATCACATAGTGTATGATCATCCATATCGAGCTACTAAAAAGTAGGTTATCAAGGCTTTGTTGAGTTCAATACTTTAATATGCCAAAATTAGACATAATCCATGAACATTTTAATGTTTATAAAAGCCCCTGAGCAAACTGAAAACAAGACACCTCAAAATTGTGGACATCCAGAGTGCAAAGAGGGGAGAGGAGAAGTACTGCCTTTGGGAGAAAGAGATAGCAGGGTGAACAAAATGCTAGATGACAAATGGCTAATGCACTATAACTTACTGCCTAATAAAATATTCCACGGGGATATATGAACTAGTGACCTCCTAGTTTAAGCAAACATGGACCGTGATATAACTAAAAGACCTTCCTCATGGTCAGCCTAACTGGTTTGTCACAAGAAAACTAAGGTTTGATATTACTATGTAAACAATGAAAAATTCAACAAGTCCTTCAGATAGTAGAAAGTAAAAAAATTTCTGATATCCATTGACATAGGCATGGTCTCCAGCAAACACAGAAACGTCCGTATATACACACACATATTTGATAAAAAATTTCAACATGTTGGCAATTTTTCAGACTATATTTGGAAAACAAATCAATATAAATATTCATCTGGAGAAGAGAATGAGCACCTGACCGAGGCCAACAATGCCAATAATTTGTAATGTCTTCTCCCACTCTGAAACAAAATTAATATAGTTAGTTAGAAAAGAAGGGTAAAAAAATCATACAAAAATAAGATTAGATAATCATCTGATTAGCAGCAACTACTACAAAAAGAAGTCAAGGTCAAGTTAAAGAAGAAAGAGAGAGTTAAGCAAACAATCCAAGTCTCAAAGCACCTCGTTTCCGAGGCTGCATCTCTGCATCCCAAATAATCAAGCAATTAATCCTCTTTTCATTTTCTTCTTCTATGAGCTACATAACAAGAACTCAAGCTACAAATATACGAACTAAAACTAGCTAGTTATCTAAATAGAAGCCATTCCTCCGACAAAAAGGTTAAGTAAAAGAATCATCCCAAAAAAAAGCAGCTTTTTTACCACTTCTTTTTCTTTGTCGCTTGGTAACAAGCAATTAAGTAACAAATATAACAATTTCCAATCGCAAAAGACTCTTCAACAAATTCCACAATGAGTGCTATCATTAGAAGCATGGTTACAGTCTCATCCAAAGGAAGGTAAAAGAAGAGAAAAATTAAAAAGCAATCAAGAACCATCAATAATAATTTGATTAGTTCAGCTGTGCTAAGATAAGCTTAGATAAGGTTTCACTACTTAAGCCTCTCTCTCACATTGTACATGTGGGCATTTCTACATGAGCTACACATGTAACACATATTTAAAGAAGGCTATCTGATATGGGCTGAGACCAACTACTCAAAAGTCACATACCATTCTACATAATTACTATTTGGTGGATGATACCACAGGAGGGAAAAAATCAACCTGGTTTTATGCTACTATATTTTGTCTTTTGCCTCTCCTTAGCTAAAAATTTGCTAGTGCTGAGGAAGGAATATAAAGTGAAACGAGAAGGAGCATATGATAAGTGAAATCCTGCTCAAGGATAATTCATTTTGAATTCTTTGCAATAAATATTTCCACAAGGCTTCAATTCTTTACACAAAATCATTCTCCAGCTTAAAGTAGGTTTTTGGAGTTTTTTTTATTATACATCCAAAAAAAAAAAATTTGTTTGATAATAATTTCCCAAACATGCCAACTTCTCCATCATGCAATAAATTGCTTATTTTAAGTAATTGGATGGAAATTCTACCTAATGTTGTTGGCCAAAACAGAGATGTCAGAGGACCGCTTCCTTTTTTTCTTGTTCTTATTTGTAACCAACCCTGTTGTTTTAACCTTTTGACAGTCTTTAAAGGATGTGTCTCAAATATATATTATTAGATACAAGTATATACCAAATATAGAATCAGGGATTAATTCTTAAGAACCAAATCAACTCCTAAAATGTCAGAGACAAAAAAAAAAGAAATACATATATATCATTTGAACTTCAAGAAATGTTGGAAGATACATGTTCACTTAGGATAGACCCCAATAAAGTAATATCACGTATCAATTGTTAAATAAATTAAAGGTTGCAAGGAAGAAATACACTCACCTAGTAGTGCATAAAGTGCCGCAATGAAACCCTGTCAACAAAGTAGTTGCATTGATTACAAAAGATGAACTTGAAATTGCAAGAGATTAACATAAGCATTTTCAAATGAAAATCCACATGAAAATCCCACCTGATAATAATGATGGTTCCACAATTAACTAAATAACTAATTTGCATAGGTCATTTAGTCTTAGTTGATCATACAACGGAACATTTATTCCTAATTGATCACAACATAAATCTAAAATCAGTGAAAGAATAATTCTGCATAACACATACACATGAGATCGTATAATTAGAATCCTCCTTAAATAACTTTTGTCGTTACATGTATCATAAATAGACCTTGTTAAGAGGGGCTCCAACTCATCTATGTGCATGTCAGGTCATGCTACAAGCAAATATATATACACATACACACGTGCACCCACATGCATATATGTATAGAAGGTATTCATCACATTCAATTGATCCCTCATGACTCAATAGATGAGATGTGTTTGGTGTCATTCTCCTACACATCTCTTGTCCATCTTTTTTTAAAATCCATCATTGAAGTTGTGGGACCTACATATGGGTCCCACATATTCAATGGTATATTTACATATCTCTTGTACGGAGATGGACAAGAGACTTGTAGAAGAATGAAATGAAACATTTCTCCTTAATAGATAATTCAGAATGTAGCTTCCCATCGAGGAATAAGGCAACCAAAACGGTTCCTAACCAATCACTAAAGCAACAGGACCAGAATTTTACCACACCAAACCCCAGAACTTGCAGTGGAGAAGGACTGATTTCCTCTAGAATTGCCTCAGCATCCTGAAATGACCCAAGTTTGCCTTAGTTTAAAATAGATAAAAATTCAACAAAAAAAAAAAAAAGGCACCGGAAATATTATGGATGTCAAACACAAGAAATTGAGTAACAACCTACATTAGAAATAATATGAAATATGGAACTCCCAAACCAGCATATTCATGGGTTGGGTAGTTTGGACACTAGTCTACACTCTATAGGGGTAACAACCTGCCCACCTAATTTTATTTTATTTTTAGAAAAAAAAAAAAAAAAAAGGAGTTTCTCAAAAACTAGAATGAAATTCAAACTTAGGCTTCTTGAAAAACAATTTGATAAGTAATTTCATTATAACTAATAAAGCGCAAATGGGTGCAAACTTAGTACACAAGGAGTATACAAAGAGAACCCCTAATCTCACGAAAAAGAAGAATAAGCTTCCTGAAAAATGTAGAAAATTTCATTTATCTCCAGGCCCATATTTTTGTACCAGTTTGATATCTGGTACACTTTTATAAAATTTTCCACAGTACCCAGGATGACCCCATGATTCTTCTTTTGCTGTATACCCCTCTATCCATAAAACAGTTATTGGAGCTATATGATTGCAACAGCTCTTAGATGTTAAATACATCAGATCCCCATTCAAACAAAAGCATAATTTATGTTTCGTGGCTCACAATCAAATTAAATTATTACTCAAGAAAATATTTACTCTGATCAGATAGCCTTCTTAAGACACTGCATGCACCTCTAAGTATATGTTGGCAGGATTAACCCCATCAAATAGTTTAAGAATTTAACTTTCATTATTTTCAAATTGGTTCTAAGTTGGATGTGTATATGAATAACGGTTAAGTTACATGAAGGGAAAAAAAAAATCACTGTAGTCTGATTTTATCACTTGTGAGCCTCCCTCATCTGCCTAAGAGTTCATTAATCCTCACATCTTATTTATGCAGTCAATTGATAGCTTCACATTTACCAAATAAACAACCCTTAGTTACAAACACATATATGGGCCTTGTCGAATTGAAGGTAGTTTAGGGGTGTCATACAAAGTAGTATGGAGCTTTAAATCAAACAATATAAATATTTCATTTTAACTAGGTATATCATTTTTATTTTTATTTTGCCAGAATCTGTACTAGCTGACTAGAGGTACTGTAGTAGATATCAGTACTAGATTTCAGCTATCAAATGTGAATAATCTGAGTTGATCTTGGGCTTGAATCAATAATACAAAAATTTCAATCAAATAGAAGGACTGACAAAGTGCATGATGTCTAGGAATTGAATTTTATACTTTAAATATTGACAAAAGGAAAAAATATTCAATAAACAGGATATTATATCTCTGAAGGCTTTTACTAGAAGTTAACAGTGTAAGCAGCAGGAGTGAAAGAAATACCTCGTTGAGTACAGTAAGCGTTGTCTCAGGCTTCAGCTCCTTACTACGGAGACCCTGGTTTACCCAAGACTGGAAGCCACCTTGAACCAAGTATGGTTTCTATCAAGTAACGGAGCAACCAAATCATTAGAGTATATAATGCCATGTTTTGCCATTTTCAAAGACCAATGACTAAATATGATACTGCATAATTTTCTTGATGATTCTGGTCTACCAATTTTGGTTACAATACTTCCTCCCACTTTTTACAATGGAACTATCTGACCATTTTAGGAAAAAGGAATTGAAACTTCATCTTGCATTTGAGTTTCTTGAATTTTAGTTCACTAGCCAGATACACAACCATCCAGCTTTGCAAAATCAGCTGCTATTGTCCACCAAGGCAAGTAAGTTCACCAAAGTGAACTAAAGCAGGACAAATTCATTATGAATATTAGCTGCCTAACATGGAATCATGTTAAGATTGTCAAGGCTTAAGATAGCTGAAGTACTATTTGTATGATGGAGCTTACACCTATAGATGCTGTTCCCAAAAGTCCAATTCTGAACATATCCCATGAAGACATCAAATATATCCTTATACAAAAATATAATGCTAGTAACAACACCATCTATATACATTATATTCTCCAAAAAGAATAAGCAAAAAACAGATGTTAACCCCACTAATGCTACAACGAGAAATCTAGTTTTGAACTATTTTCAGAATTATGTCAGTAATGGTCGAATTATTCCCAGCTTTAAATTTTCTAAATAAGCAAAAAGGTCTAGCATATGTAATGGACCCAAGTCCTATGATTGTATATGTACAAGAAATTATTTTGTTATACTAATAACAAAATAATCGAATCAGCAAAAATTAAGGAGTATATGCTGAACTTAATTTTTAAAAAATGACAGGGCTTTTTTACCAGGATAACATATCACTTGAAAAGTCATTTATCACTGATTCGGTTCACAACTATCAGAAAAGATCACTTGAAAAGTCAATGGAGCAAATGTGAAAATACGATAGCATAAAACAAAAAGGGGGAACTTAGAATGATTCAAAAGATGTTAGTGTTAACTCCACAAACCACAGGGTACTTAAGTGACATGTTATACGAATTACTTGTGAGATGAGATGGAGAAAGAAATTCAGAACACACACAACGCTAGTGACTATAGATGAGATAATTCTCCTATCAAACTTCATGTTTATCGTGTTACTTGGCTAATTCCATTACAGGTGTGTTTAGCATTGCAATTTCATAGATAAAAAGTGTGATTTTAAACCAAATTGTAAAAAATAGATTGTTTGGGATTGAGTTTTAAAAAAATTACAATTTGAAAACGTAGAAAATTTGCGTTTTCAAATCGCAGGTAATGAGGTTTTTTTAAAAAAATACACAATTTTAAAAGTTAAACTGCGAATTTAATGGCCAAATTGCGATTTTGCCAAACGCTTAACTGCGTTTTTAAAAGTTACGTTGTCAAATTGCACATTTTAAAATCGTTATTTTTAAATTACACTTTTTTAAATTGCAAACCCAAACGGACCCTACAACAGTAATCTTGAAAAGTGTAGAAACACATGCCTCAACACCAAGTTTTCTCAAGGATCTTGCAATGCCTTTGGCGCGAGTACCGTCAGCATCCATGACTATGACCCTGGACCTGTCCTACAAGGAGTAGAAAAACAATATTCTGAGATATCATTCCCAACCCAGATCCTAACAGGGAAAATCACAAGAAAGTGCACAACAAAGGAAAACTAATGTCTATTTTTCTTTTTTTCTTTTTTTTTTTTTTTTTTTTTGGAGGGCAGAGAGGGAGGGGGGGGCTAAAATTATTAACTAGGGATTTTTTCACCAATTTAAAGCATTCTGCGGCTTTCACTTTGGTCATTTGCATCTTTCTTTCACATAATCGTTCTAGCTACATACCTGAAAAATCTTCAAATTCCGAATGACAGCAGCAACCAAGGTGTCATCAAGGTCTCTTCCACCCTTCAACAACTTCCTTACAGAGGCATCAACCTGGAATTGACAAAAATCACGTAACCTAAATCTTCAGCACCGAAGGGACTGAAAAGATACTGAAATCAATATCATTTGTTTTCTATTTAGCCCCACATTATCAGTAGCAGCAAAGCAAAGGTACTGGAATTTTAGATTCGTCCTTATCATATACTAATAATACAATTCACCATTTCCTTGACACATGTCCTTAAACAACATTCTGAACCAACCTCAGGTAGAGTTACACTTGCATAGCGAAACCGAGCCGCACGTCGAAGATCAGGAATCCCATCTCTTTCTCTTAGAACCTTTTATCAAAAAAAAAAAAAGAACCTTCAACCAAGAAAATTCTCAGCACTAAAAATCAGCAGTAATTTAACATTCAGAAACTACCAAAAAAAAATCTTCTCTTCTTCTGGATAAGTAACAAGACCCCAACCCCAAGTACACAGGATGACCCAAGGGTGGAGGAAAGATTTTCCCTTTCATTATGATGAAAAAGCTAAAATAGAACCAGAGGTTTATAACAGCATACCTAGCAGGGGGATAAAAGGGAACTTAACAACATATTTTGAAAAAAAGAATATCTATAGGAAAATTACAATCAAAGGGTTAGGTTGATTTAGATTCTTGATGGAGAAATCAGAATTATTGACATTATTGGCACTGCAAAATAAAAGGCCATAACAAATTACAGTCTCTTGCCTCAGGCCGGATATCAATGAGTAAAGCATTCTCCTTCCCAGTCAAGAACTCCAAAGTTGATTTAGGAGACAAATCCCCAGAGTACCCACTATATGTCCACGCCCAATAAAAAACCCTAAACAAATCTGATAAAGAGTGTTAATTTCCCATGAAATAGATTGATTATTCTCCTAATACAAATAAATAAAGAAATCTCTTCGAGCACAAAAGAATATTCATACCATAAAGTGGTTGAGGTTCCAAGGAAAAGAACAAACGGAACAACTGGATCATTTGGATCCAAGCCTATACTTCTCTCCAAACCCTCTATAGCACTAAAAACCTGTTCATGAGATGATAACCAATTCAGCATATACTGAATGAATACTTTATGTATCGCAGATATGGAAACAAATACAATTGATATCTGTCATGATTTTTGAAACAGAATATGAGGATGACAACAGAAAAAGTGAAGACTGATGGGCTGCCAAAGAGCCAGCAATCAACAAGATAATCCAAGTCATTTGGAACTTTAGAAATCATTCTCCTTTGTTTAAATTAACTCATTTATGCCAGAAAGAAAATTTCATATCAAATCTCATTTTAAATTAAAAAAAAAAAGAAAAAAAAAGAAGAGAATCTCACACTAAAGTGATGCTATTGAATCATCCAAAAAATTAAACCATGAAATGGACGCATATAACAAAGTGTTAGAATACCTGTGGAAACGCTGTCTTAACGGGGCTCAAGATTTCTATTGCCTTCTCTTCAGACAAATTTAGGGTATCCCTGATGTCCGGAGGAAGCAGTTCCTTAGCGGACCCATACGAATAAACAATGAAGGAAGCCCCATTTGTTAAAGAATCCTCCACTGCAACAATTGTACGCCTCAATACATCAACAGCAACAACAGATGCTTTACTTGTGGCTTCCTTCAAATCACTTGAAAAGCTTGTCAATCTATTACCAGCCAATTCTCTGTTTTGATCAGCAGTTGAAAAGAGTCCACTAACAATATTATCCACTGCATCAGTAGCACTTTTAATGACAGATGTAATTGATGAATTAACTGCATCTACAGAGCTTTTCACGGCATTTTCTCCCTTATTTACAGAAGCACTCAATGACTTACTTACACCAGCCAAAAAATCCTCAATACTTGTTTTCGTATTGAACAATGGATCATTATCCATGTCTAGCGAATCAGACACAGAAATCGGGTAATCTGGCATCATATCAGTAGTAGATATGGTTTCAGATTCTACAGATCCAACTAGAATATCTGCATTTTGAGGTGACTTATCCGTAAAGTCCATGAATCCCTCTTCCACAGCAGCTCTGGTAGAACTATCTACATATCTCACTTCTGCCCCTCCTGAGGATTGTATTTCATTTACTGTTTCCATTGAAGAACTCCAAACATTTGAAAACTTGCATTCCGAAGAATCTGATTCAATTTGACAGGACTGACTGTTAGAGAAATCCATGGAGACCGATTGTTCGGTGCTCTTAACAAAACTAGAGTAGAAAGACTTTGAAGCTTTTGCTTTAAGGGATTCTCCTCGGGATTGAGTTCCATTTGGCAATCCTAAAAAACCCCTTTCTTCCACAATGACCTCAAAATCCTTCTGAAATGGGGAAAAGGATCGCAATCCAGGTAATGAAATCTGCAGGATCCATTGATTCAAAAGTACATCAACAAAAAGTGTTCAACAAATGCATGACATGTTACCATGCAAGATTGTGTCACAAACTCTAACAACTTGGATGAGCTATAGGCAAGTACTTACCTAGTTCAGACTTCATAAAATCGATTAACATCTCTGACATTTCTTGTAAAATAAGTTTGAAAAGGTGCTATGAGTACCAAATCTTTTACCAAAAGATGCGTGGGTACCAAAATGATGTGGAGTTTATTTATTGGTACCTGTGGCATTTTTTATTTATTTATTAATTGTTTTGATCCTCTCCAATGAATAAGCTACATGTCATCGTGGTATCTATCTCTTAGTAAAAAATTCAGTACCCCTAACATTTCTCAAATGAGTTACATAATAGCAGTATCATATTTCAGCAAGTAAAGTCTAACCTGAAAATGAGAAGCAGAGCTTGGGGTGGCCGAGCAAACAGGCAACATTGTCACATCAACTAATAATCAATGCCAACAATTTCAGCAAACTCTCATCCTCTGCGCAATGCCACAAAAACATACACAAAGTTCAACAATAAAAAACATCAAACTCAAAATTGAACAAAACCCACCAACCAAAACTCAATTTGAAAGAAACTCATTTGCAACCCTCGAGTATTCTAAAGAAAAATACAATCACTTTTGAACTAAATCTGAACGAACTATGCTAATATAAGACCTTATGCTCTATTTTGAAATGGGCTTCTCAAAATTCAATCTACAAACAATAACCGTCAAACTCAAACTGGCAAATGGTGATGATATTGAAGCATTGTAAAGAAAAATGGGCCTGTAGCTTGTTCTTACTTGGAAGTCATAATAATCCGAAAATGGGTTTGGATGATGTCTGAGAATTGTCCAATGGAAGATGTTATAGTAGATATGACGAGGAGAATCGTGTGGCTCGTCAGAGCCGTTAGCTCCAATGCTCCATCTCCCTTGGCTCCTCTTCGCCTCTCGTTTTTTGTGGGCACAATTTTGTATTTGATTATCTTTTTGGGGCTCCCAGATGTGGCCTTTCGTATTACAATTTACAATTCATTCCCAATAATTATTCTGTTTTACATATAAGTACATATATATTATATAATAACACTGAAGTTGTTCAATTATTTTCTCTTGTGCCCCTGGTCTTTTATTTTGGGCCATGACTTTTTTTTTTTTTTTTTTTTTTGACATGTTCACACAAGAGAAGGGGAGGGGGGATTCGAATTAGTGACCTCCGCTTCATTAGGCGTGATCCACTGCCGATTGAGCTACCCCTTTGAGACATTTTGGGCCATGACTTGTGTTATTGTTTTGTTCAATAACACCCTACCAATTGGGTTTGGCGTTAAATCCGACTCTAAATGGGTTAAATGCCATTTTTATTCCTGAAAAAAAAAAAATTACAAAATTACTCTAATTAAATAATTAAAATTTAATTTTTATATTAAAAAAATTGGCCCAGCATTTTGAAATTATAACATTTGGTTTAATTATTTATTTGAAGTAAAATATATGTAACGTTTAGGACTTGTGACCAAATATTATGGTTCAGTAATTTTATAAGGAAAACAAGTCATTTTAAAATTATTTTAAATGTGACGTAATTTTTAAAATTAGTGTTAAATTTAATTTATTAATAATTTGGCTAAAGTCTACGTGCCTCTTAAACTGTCACTCAATTGACAATGTCTCTTACTTTTAATTGTGACAATATTCTCTCAAACTATCAATTGTAACAATGTTCTCTCAAACTGTCAAAACATTATCAATATCTTCGAAGGCCAACAAAAATATAAAAATATCCTTATAAATTATTTTAGGTTTTTTCTAGAAGTTTTCGTATTTTTTATTTTTATTTTACTAAGATAGTTTAATTGTTGGGAGAAACATTAATAATGTTTTGATATTTTAGACGATATTATTATAGTTGAAAGTTTAGAAACATTGTTAATAAGATGATAGGTCTAGGCGGTATGTAAATTTTTTCCTAATATTTTTAAAAGTCGCGTCACATATTTCGAGACGATATGGATGAGGACTCTTCTCAACACGTCCGATTCTTGAATCGTCGACATTTCTTATCCTCTGTTTTGTTCGATTATTCTAACCTTCTTTTTCCTCATCCTCGATGATCTATCCAAAGTACTGAAAATTCCAACGCCACAAGTCTTGGAAAGTAATAGGAACGTTATGGTCAAGGAGAAAACCAATTATTATGACATCATGTACGTTTGTGGTTTTTGATGTGAAGGACTTATTTTTGGAGCTGAATATTTGTTTAGAAAATAAAAGCTAGAACTTAGAAGTAATTTTTTTTTTTTTGGAAAAAATATAAAACTAGTTTCTATAATTTGCATATTTATAGGATCAATCCATCTGACAGGAATCTAATAATAAAGGTATTTTATGATTAAAATATCCTAGAATAATATGTTATCTTTATAGATAGCATTAGAAGTATGGATTGAAATTTAAATATTAAAAATAAGTATTATCATTATAGTAGTTTATTCTACTTAGGGTTCATTTGGGAGTGCATTTTTAAAAAAATAATTTGCATTTTTAAACCAAATCACAAATTTTGAATGTTTGGGATTGCGATTTTAAAATTGTGAAAATTTGCGATTTCTATAAGTTGACTATATGGTGTTTATTTGAAAAAGTGCGAATTTAAACAAAAATCACGATTTCCCTTAAAAAAATATTTGGGGCAATATTTATCTATTTGGCCATAAAACCGCAATTATGTGCTAATGTTATCAAAACACTCAATTGATAAAAAAATACTTTTTAACATGTTTTACTAAACGTTTGTACGATTTTAAAAATAAGCGATTTCAAAAATATATTTTTTAAAAACGCAATTTTTAAAATCGCACTTATTGAAATTACACTCCCAAACAGGTACTTAGTCTTTTTATTTTTACTGTGCGCATTGTAATTGTATATTTAAAGAGTTCAAGCTCATTAATAAATTAAGCATAATTAATCTCAAACATTGAGTTTGAAAAATGGTTTTTTTAAAAAAGAAAAAAGAAAAAGGGGGAATCTTTGTAATTTAATTGATAATAAGATACATGGCATAAAAGTTCTTATATCATATAGCATAAAAGCTCTAAAAAATCATAACTCAAAGTTAAATTATAACCCAAAGTTATGAGGTTACAACGTAATAGATACAATACAGATCTTATAATTACTTACTATCTGTGACCTTAACTTTTTCGCTAACCTATGTACAATTGCGGTTAATACACATATCTGCTCTTGGGCAGACTAAATCTAAGACATAGGTAGCTATATTTTCCAACCTTTTATTTTTCGGCCGTGAAAGAAAATCACTCACACCGATCTAATCCTCCTCACCCCAACATGAGAGAAGATCTAGAAGAAAGAAAACTCTTATTAAAAAACAAAAACATAAATAAACAACCATCAAGCAGCAACGACGGGGTGAAGGAGACGATACGCACTAAAACCCTACCGATCTCAAGCTAAGGACGCGATAAGCAGCAGCAATGGCCAGCGTTGGCACGTGGTGGAGCGAAAACCGGTTGAGGAGAGTAGATTTAAGTTTGAAGACCTAGATCTAAAACTCCATCGTTCTCAAGGTAGAGATGAGTGAGATAGTACATTGGAAGAGGCTAAAGTTGTTAGTTTGGTCAAAGAACACCTAAATATAGCCAAAAAAAAAAAAACTATAGAAGGGGAGGGGAAGGATAGGAATGGGGAGTAGAGGGGGAGAACCAGAAAATATAAAAAGTTAAGTTTCTCTTAGAATCCTAAGTGTGGTTCTCTTAGAACCTAACATCTATCCCCATTTACATTTTTGTGTTTGCAAAAAATCATTTACGTAACACCATCTTAATTGAATTTAATAGAAATCGATAAATGTGGTTTGTTAATGCATACAAAATGGTTTGTATTTTTAACACAAATTAATCTCACTGCATTTTCTTTCATTATTATTATTATTATTTTTCAAATAAACAAACAAGTAGATATAAATGTGTCATGTAGACAAAAATACTAAGAAATAAACACTTGAAAAATATATGTTACGCATTATTATTTTAACCAGCTATTTTTACAAATATAATGAATTACTATTAAATTTGTAAATTGGGAGTTATACACAAATTTAATAATGAATTAATTAATTTACAATGCGAAAATAGTTATTTTTTATTTTTTTATCATTTATCTATTTAAAAATATTGAGCAGCATTTTTTTTATATCAATTCATGTAAGCAGCACACGTGGCCGCTAGTTTTGACAAATTCCACGTCAGAGTTGCACATGTGCACCTATTAGTTAAAAGGATGTCACACCCGCAAATAACACGATCTAATGTAAATTATAAATTTATTTGAAATTAAAAAAAAAAAGAAAAAAAAAGGAAGGGTGGCGGTTGTTTGGGGGCAGCGTCCCCTAGCTGGTGTGACCAATCGTTAGTTTATTTTTATTCAGCAGCAAGTGCAAGATCTATATATATTCCACTTCCTTCTATAAAAATGCAAAGTTACAAAAATTAATTTTGGATTTATCTCTTTATGTTTTAAAATTTTAGATTTTAAGTAAACACGTATTATGACGTAATATTGTTTTTTTTCTAATTTTAGACCAGTAAACATTAATTACGTCTCTTTCTCTTTCTCTCTCTCTCTCTCTCTTTCTCTTTTACATTCCAGGAGGCAGGAGCCACGCACATCCAACGCTCGCGTTCCTCCGGTTTCGCAATTCTCCGGTGCATTGAGTTCACCTCTCTCTATCTCTCTATGGCTCTACACATTCATTCATCGATGATACAAACCGCTCGATGATTGAATTCCCTCATCAATCGCTCTCTCTCTCTGCGCGTCCAAGGATCGTAGGCCTCGGCGGTGCTATCCAAGACTAGTACTACTAGTCGGTTCGATTCCCAGGTCATGGAATCACCTGGTCAGCTTCTCTATGCGCCTCACTCTTCTTTCCGCTTGCATTTTCTCATTTTTTGGATTTTAATTCACAGCCTCACTTTGTGTCTGATCTGTTGCTGAATCTGGAAATTCAAATTGTAAATTATCATCTTGTAGCCTATATGATATTTGGTTATGTGCCTTAATGTTGTTATTGGGATCCATAGATCTGTTTGTTTACGGTTATCAGATAGTATCCGTGGCCATTTATAAATTCTGGCATTTTTCAACTTTGAAGTAGCTCTAGCTCCGATGAACCATACTCTGACGCTTTGAATATTGTTATTGAAACCAACCTAATATATTTGTATGATTAGTAGACTTGTTCTTGTTCCCATCGACGCATCGAGGATCAAAGTGTCCCTCAAAAGTAATGTCAAGGTAGATCTAAGTGAAAATGTGGTGTTGACGGCATAGGGAATCGGTTTTTTTTTTTTTTTTATGGCTCTACAAGGATGGTATGTTGGAGCCATTTCATGCGAAAAAGGGTAAGGAGGAAATGCTTATTTATGTACTTTTACGAGTAATCTATTTTGCAAAGGATTAGAGAATCAATATTCGTAATTGATAATGCTAATTCGAGTGATGATAGCAGTCACCAACTATTCTTGTTTTCTTAGTTTGTTGTAAACATAAATATGACTAATATCTGTTACTTCCAAACAAATTGTTCTGATTATGGCATGTTTTTCGTTTTTCCTTGTATTTTGTTGCAGTCAAGGGTTTTAAGGATACATCTGTCATTGTTCTTACACTGGATACTGGTGAAGCATATATCATTGCCAGCTTGTCTTCCAGGACTGACACTCAAGTGATATATATTGATCCAACAACTGGTGCGCTGTGTTACAATGGAAAGTTGGGTGTTGATGTTTTTAAATCGGAAAATGCGGCTTTAGATTATATTACAAATGGATCACAATGGCTATGTAAGAGTATAATATATGCCAGGGCGATATTGGGTTATGCTGCCCTGGGAAACTTTGGTTTGCTTCTTGTTGCAACAAAGTTAACCTCTAGCATTCCGAATCTGCCTGGTGGAGGGTGTGTATATACTGTGACTGAGTGCCAGTGGATCAAAATATCTCTTCAAAATCCCCAACCCCAAGGTAAAGGAGAACTCAAGAATGTTCAAGAATTGACTGAGCTTGAGGTCGATGGAAAGCACTACTTTTGTGAGACAAGAGACATCACTCGGCCTTTCCCAAGCCGTATGCCCTTGCAAAAGCCTGATGATGAATTTGTTTGGAATGGATGGTTTTCAATGCCTTTCAAAGACATTGGGCTGCCACAGCATTGTGTCACTCTGCTGCAGGTTTTGCTTCATACTTGAAATCTTCATATTGATGCTCCTCTGATGGTCATTGTTTTCCTTTCTTTCAACATGACTGGTTTTCAAGTCGACCTCTTCTACGTGTCATTTAAAATATCCTAGCTAGTGCGTCATATGCCCATAATAGTTTGTTTTGGAGCATGTAGATGAGTATACATATACATAGAAAGAATGTATAAGGTGACAAGCTGTGAGGTACTCTCCATATCAGGCGGTGAACTTTGCAAGATAAAAGTATTTTCCTTAAGTTACCACGTATCAATTATGAAGAAGTTAAGAAAACTAATTTCATTCGACTGATGGATAAACAGAATTTTAGTTACATGCCATTGAGGGTTAGACAATCCTTAATTGATTGGTCTAGTGGGTAACACATGCACCTTATTTATATGTCTCTCTTTCATGCAATTCTAGTCAATCTTAGTCTATATTAGTATATTCCTACTTGGGGGTTTGAATGTATTAAAGGAGCTTCCCTGATATGTTTGTGTTTGATGTAACATATTAGTGATTTACCTGCCTTACAACCTGGTAGTATTCAAATGGTTATCTTATGTGTGTTTAAGATATGATATTAATGTGTAGGGGTTTGCAGAATATCGTAGTTTTGGAAGCTTAGGTCAGCTAGAAGGGTATGTTGCTCTCATAGCTCGGCGTAGCAGACTGCATCCTGGCACTCGGTACCTGGCTAGGGGGTTAAATTCATGTTTTAGCACAGGTATGTAACCTATTAACAACTCTTGAAATCAAATGGCATTTTTCTTGCTGGTTTTTGTGACGGTCTTTTGTTTCCCTCTGGGTTATTTCCCCTTTGTATACTTTCTGTGCCCTTGGCTACTGGCCCTTTTTGGCATTTTTATTACATCCTAGTATCTACACAAAAGAAGAAATGCTAGGTTCTTCTATGCCATGCTGAATGGATCATTGTGGGATATTTGGTCAATTGTGCAATTCTCTTTGCTTCTAACTGTTTTTTTGGTTTCACTAAACTGGTTTTCACTCTTAATTGATAGATGCATAAATATTCGTATTTCAAATTTACTGGGCTATCATGCCATTGTTGGGCGAGTACCAATAAATTTTACACTGGACTATGTGATAAAAGTATTTCTGTTCCCCTTGACTGTGTCAATGAAATATTCGATTGTTGTCACAAGTTCACTTTTACAGCTCTACTTAGCCAACATTACTTCAGGGAATGGTTTTATGCCTATTTGTAAGTTTGTGATGTACAATTGGGTTGGGAAGTGTTGAGCTCAATAGCTCTATGAATTGATTCCTGCAGAAAAGAATTTTCTAGGACCCAGGTGAATCATCCTCACTAGAAAATAGATATGACAAACTTATGGGAAACCAATAATTAGACTAGTATGTCCTTTGACAACCTCTTTATTTCTTATCGATTCTTCCCTTTCCATTTGAAACACATGGGTGTACCATATCTTATGGTGTTGGTGAAGTATATTTCAGAGTTCTATCAGTAATAGTTACTATATTGTCTCTAGTTCGGAATTCATTGACTAATTAAAAGTATCGAGAATTTCCCATGTTGGGATGAAGAGATATACCAGCACTGAAGGACATTAGACAAAGAGATGAGTCAATGTGATTACATTATCTATTCATTGTTGATGATTTAGTTTTTAGAGGTAATTTCATTCCAAATCCTTGCTATCTGTGCAAAGGATGGGGGCTCCATGGGTCATCTTTTATTCCATTTTTTGGGTTTTGAGGGAACAGGATCTCCTTTTTATTTATTTTTATTTATTATTTATTTATTTATTTAATTTATAATTTTATTTTTATAATTTATAATTTGGGGTTTGCCTCCTTTGGATTATGCAAAGATATGCCTTTGATATTTATTTTGGTTGAGAAGGGGGAGTTGGAGATAAGAGGAGATGTTTGGTGTCGAAAACTGCTTCTTTTTGTTCTTTTGTTCATTGGGGACTGTTTGGACCAAGAGAGGTAGTTGTGCTTTTATGGGAAAGAGGCACCTGCACATGAAATTAAAGCAGTTGTCTTTTTGTTGTTTATTTATTTCACTTGATCTTTTGCTGTTTTTCCACTTCTTTTTATTTGTTAGATTCTCTTTCTTGTAGACATTCATAAATTTTTACAAGCTTAGGTTCTTGTGACTTTCCTCTGTAGTTGAGTGGTGTCGCTTATCTTTTCCTAATTTATTCATACTGTTTAGGCATTTTCACCATTTCGTATTGCTTGGATAAGTAACTATGAGCTTATACGTGTATCTCATTCCTTTTTTATAAGTTTCGCAACTACCATTACATTTTATTGCCTGCTCTTCTCTCAGCTTTATGTTGTGTCCCCATAAACTTCTTTGAACTTAAGAAGAATATGTATTTTACAGGAAATGAAGTTGAGTGCGAGCAACTTGTATGGGTCCCCAAAAGAGCTGGTCAGAGTGTTCCTTTTAATACATATGTTTGGCGACGTGGCACAATTCCAATCTGGTGGGGAGCAGAATTAAAGATCACTGCTGCAGAAGCAGAAATATATGTTTCAGGGCGTGATCCTTATAAAGGAAGCTCACAGTATTATCAGAGGTTGAGTAAAAGGTATGATGCTCGAAATTTAGATGTAGGTGTTGGGGGCAGTCAGAATAGAAAAGCTCTGGTTCCAATTGTATGCATCAACTTACTTAGGAATGGAGAAGGAAAGTCAGAGTCCATTTTAGTTCAGCATTTTGAGGAATCTTTAAAGTATATCAAATCAATTGGAAAACTTCCTTATACTCGAATGCATTTAATAAATTATGATTGGCATGCCAGTATAAAGTTAAAAGGTGAACAGCAAACAATTGAAGGATTGTGGAAACTTCTAAAAGTACCCACTGTATCTATAGGCATTTCTGAAGGGGATTATTTGCCTTCACGACAACGGATGAAGGATTGTAGAGGTGAAATCATATATAATGATGACTATGATGGTGCCTTCTGCTTAAGATCACATCAAAATGGAGTGATACGTTTCAACTGTGCAGATTCTTTGGATAGAACCAATGCAGCTAGTTATTTTGGCTCCCTCCAAGTTTTTGTGGAGCAATGTAGGCGGCTGGGGATATCACTTGATAGTGATCTGGCTTTAGGTTATCAGCCAATGAATAATTATGGTGGATATATTGCTCCATTGCCTCCAGGTTGGGAGAAACGATCTGATGCAGTGACAGGGAAAACATATTATATTGATCACAATACTAAGACCACAACATGGACGCATCCCTGCCCAGATAAACCCTGGAAGAGATTTGATATGACATTTGAGGAGTTCAAGCGATCGACAATACTTTCACCAGTATCTCAGCTAGCCGATCTTTTTCTGCTTGCTGGTGATATTCATGCAACACTTTATACTGGTTCTAAAGCTATGCATAGTCAAATCCTTAGCATATTTAATGAAGATGCTGGAAAGTTTAAACAGTTTTCTGCAGCACAGAATGTGAAAATTACTTTGCAGAGAAGATATAAAAATGCAATTGTAGATAGCTCTCGTCAAAAGCAGTTGGAGATGTTTCTTGGAATGAGGCTTTTCAAGCATCTTCCATCAATTCCTATTCAACCTCTAAACGTATGTTATTCTAGAATCTTTCCAAATGATCTCTAATTGTATTTTATTCTTTTATTCATTGTGTTTCTTCTATGTGCTTTGTTAGTTCATTTCATAAATGCCATAGTTTTGCTTGAATAATAACTGGTTATTCTTTATTGATTTTGTAAAGCATTTTATGAACTTTTCTCTTTCTATATTGTCTTTTTGGCTCTCTTGAGTTTTTAAGTACGTTAAACTTTATGATTAAATAGTATGCAAATGTTGATTCATTATATTAATTTATATATTTCATATTGTTGGTATCTTTCTCAAACCATGTTGGAACACTTAGCTTGTGGATCATTAGTTGTTTTACGGGAAAATGCTGTAGAGGTCTCTAAGGATTAATCTTTTATTACCTCCCTAAGGTATAAAATTGATCAAATCACTCCTTAAGATATGGTGTACCTTTAGGGTTTTTAATGAAAATTGTGACACGTAAGCATAGGATCACGTTAGATCCAATAAAATAGCTTCATGTGCACAAAAGTGCTATCTCAACTTGACACATGGCAAAAAAAAGAGAAAGAAAAAGAAAAAGAGAAAGAGAAAGAAAAAGAAAAAGAAAAAGAAAAAGAAAAAGAAAAAGAGAACGGGGAGGGAGGGAGGTGGGTGGTGGCGGTGTGTGGGTGGGTTGCAAGTTAGGCCCTCCACAATGGATGGAGTAGGCGGTTGGGTGACCCCAACCCCCTCCTCTGTTGATGGGTAGGGCAACCCACCCATCCATGGAGGGTGTGGATTGTGACCTACCCACTCCCCCTTTTCCAGTGAGGGTGTGGATGGGTCTCCTTTCATTTTTTCAATTTTTTTTTTTGTTTTCTTATACCTACATGTTACAATTTCTGTTAAAAATCCTAACAAGAGATGTATAGAGGGAGTGATTTGGTCAATTTTAAACCTTAGGAACTGATTTGATAAAAGATTAAACTCAATGGACCTCTACAATATTTTTTTTCCGTATTTTACATTTCTAATTCGATGGACTGTTGTTCCTTATCCTTTGGTCTTTTATTTATTTATTTTTAATCTTTTAATTTTTTTTTTCTTTCACTTGTAACTAAGCTAAAATTGTATGGATTCTGAATTTATTGTTGCTTTATCTTTTTCTGCAATGAATACACTACTGTTTTTTATGTTTTGGTGAATGACACTCCGATGGGCTTTTTTAGTAGGTCCCATGGTTTGAGACAGGGAGACCCTTTCTCTCCCTTATTGTTCCTTAATGTTATGGAGGCGTTGATTAGAATGATTTCTGCTATGGCGAGCAGGAGTCTATTTTCAAGCTTTTCAGTGGGATCCAAGAATGTTGGCGCCTTCAATATTTTCCTACCTTTTGTTTGCGAACGATACTTCGATGTTTTGTGTGGCAAATCTAGATCATCTTTGCAATTTGCATTGTTTGTTCCTATGCTTTGAAATGATTTCAAGTTTGAGAATTAATCTAGCTAAATTAGAGTTGGTCCCCATTGGCAAGGTCAACAATGTGGAAGGTTTGGCTAACATTTTGGGTTATAGGGCCTTTTCTCTACCTTTGAAATATGTAGGCCTTCCGCTAGAAGCTTCGCTTAAAGGCAAAATCTATTTGGGATAGCATTATTGAGAAGATAGTGTCATTTGGTTGGATGGAAGCTGATGTATTTGTCAAAGGGTGGGAGGGTGACTTTGATCTAAAGTACTTTATCTAATCTGCCTACTTCATGTCTCTTTTCTCCCTCTCGATTGGTGTTGCCAACAGCATAGAGAAGTTTCACCAAAATGTTTTTGGGGTGGTATTGGTGATGAGTTCAACTTTCATTTGGTTAGCTAGTCTAAGGTGTGTTTTTCAATTTTTGAAGCAAGGTTGGGGACTGTAATTTACTTTCATTCAACTGAGCATTGTTGGAGAAGTGGCTTTGGCGTTATGTTCATGAAATAGAGGCCTTATGGAAGGTGGTTGTGGATTGTAAATATGGCAGTGTGTGAGGTGGTTGGTGTTCTAATGATGTTCATGAGGCGTATGGGTGGGGCTTTGGAAGAATATTAGGAAGGGGTTGGGGGAGTTTTCCAGTCACTCTAGATTTGAGGTCTGTGATGACTCCAGGATTAGATTTTGGTATGACTTGTGGTGTGGTGATTAGGCCCTCAAGGTAGCTTTTTCGGACTCGTTCAATTTGGTCCATTGTAAGGATGCCTCAATGTTAGAACTTTTGGAGTTTTCTAGCGACTTTCATCAGTGGAATGCTAGCTTTCTCGGAGTGGCTCAAGATTGTGAGGTGGATCTCTTTACCTCGTTCTTCAATATTTTATACTCCTTCAAATGGAAACAGGGTGGCGAAGACAAACTTTGTTGGGTACCATTTGGTTTGATGTTAAATCATACGACAATGTCCTTGTTCCTCATTGGAGGAGTATTTGGTAGTATAAGGCTCCACTGAGAGTGGTTTGCTTTTCTTGGTTGGTTGCCTTAGGGAAGACTCTTTTTTTGATAAGTAATGTTGTATATATCAAAAAAAGTGTAAAGCGCTTTGAAGAAAAGGGTGATTAAACACTTTTCTCATGGAGAGTATTGTGGTATTCTTCGTAAGCTTCAACGCTCGCGGAATTTCTAGATTTCTGTGCGCCATTTTCAGTTTAAAGCTTGCATTTGTGGGATCTGGGATCTTTTGTATACTTCATGTGTACATGGGTTGTGCCCCTTGCGCTTTTTAATACATTGATTTTACCTATCCAAAAAAAAAAAGTATACATAGGTAGCCCAACATAAAGCCCAAAAACACAACCCAAGATGACCCAACCCAAAAGACCCAACAAGAAACCGCAGCCAAACAGAAAAACCTAAAAAAGACCCAAAACTAAAGCCCACAATAGCCTAACACCTGCCCTAAAAACCCAAACCCCCTACTGCACCTCAGGAGGAAATGAGAAATCATTTTCGGTCCCAAAACAACCCCGCTGGATAATCTTAGAAAGCTGCATGTCATCATGGTTGTTGGTGCTATTTGTGTTAGAAGAGTGGGGAGTTCGTGGATCACCTTTTACTACATTGTGAGATGACTAATGTCTGTGGAATACCATCTTCAGCCTTGTAGGGTTGCTGTGGCTTATGCCTTGTTGAGTAGTAGATCTTTTTGCTTCATGAAAAGGGTTCTTTTGGTGGAAGTCGAAACAATATTATATGGAAGATGGTTTCGTTTTGCTTATGTGATGCCTTTGGATGGAGAGAAATGATTAGATGATGAGGTTGATGATGAGGTTCTTGAGGTGGTGAAAGCCCTTAATGGTGACAAGGCCTTGGGTCCTGATGCTTATACTATGGGTTTTTCCAAGCTTGTTGGGAGTTGCCTAAAGCATCAAGGAGTTTTGACCTATTAGCTTAGTGGGTGGAGTGTATACGATTGTGGCCATAGTTCTATCTAATAGATTGAAAATGGTAGTGGAGAAAATCATTTCTAAGCCTCAGAACGCTTTCTTCAAGGGTAGGCAGATCCTTGACTCAGTTCTCATTGCCAATGAGTGTACTGATAGTAGACTTAGATATGAGGTTTTCTAGGTGTACCATGTCAATTGGGATTTCCTTTTGTATATTTTGAAGAGATGCGGTTTTGGGGAAATATGGTGTAAATGGGTGGCATACTATATTTCATTTGTACACTTCTTAGTCTTGGTGAATGGGACCTCGTCAGGTTTCTTTAGTAGTGCCTATGGCCTGAGACAGGAAGATCCATTGTCTCCCTTTTTTCTTTTTTTTGTTGTTGTCATTGTTATGGAAGCGTTAAGTAAAATGATTTTAGCTTTAGTGGATGGGGCTCTTTTATTGGGATTCATGGTTGGGGTCAAGGAGTGGTGGTGCTATCAACATTTCTCATATTTTGTTTGTGGATGACACCTTGATTTTTTGTGAGGTAAATTCAGATCACTTTCACAATTTGTGTAGTTTGTTTTTATGATTTGAAGCGGTTTCTGGTCTAAGAAAATCCAGGTGGGTCTTGGCTGTTAGACCAAGTGAAAGGACCTCCCACCAACAGAATATCTATCAAGCCTTGTTCTGAAATGAAATCTGAAAATTCCTTCATAGCAAAGGTTAATTGAGATGCCCCAAAATCTTTCATTTTGGAAGTGAGTAAAATTAAAGTCTTCCCCGATGCACCAAGGAACTTACCACCAACTGAAAACCCCTAATACCTCCTCCCATAAATAATGCCTTTGGGAATCTGTATTGGGACCATAAACTCCCGAAAAAGCCCAATCAAACCGGTCCAAAACAGATTTGAATTTACAAGAGAGCGAGAAAGTGCTCACCAGAGTCACCACCTCTTCAATGCATTCTACTGCACGTTTATCACACAAAAGCCCAATCAAACTGGTCCAAAACATATTTGAATTTACAAGAGATAGAGAAAGTGCTCACCACCTCTTCAATGCATTCTGCTGCAGGTTTATCACACCTTAGTAGATACCCCCGAAGCTTCTATGGCTGGCAGAACAGGCCACCCCGTGAAAGGACCACCCCACAAACCCCAGACTACCAACTGAAATTTGCTCCATTTTAGTTTCTTTGCAAACACACTATGCCAAGCTTCCAACTTCCTAGAAGTTGCTGGTGGGCGCGCCTTCGGATCGTAGACCATTGTTGCATGTTAGCACAACCGTTTTCTTGCTTGTAACTATATATAAAGCTGATGAATAGAATGAAGAGAGTACACTCCCAACGGAATATTTTATATAAAGAGCTCATGGGAATTGATCTTTTCTAGAATAGATCTTTTCTTTGGGAGGTATTACATATGCATATTTGTTGCTTGTGATTTTTTTTTTCTCCGAGACGATATTGATCTTTTCTAGAATAGTTTGAAAATAATCTAGCTATTTAGCTGTGTAAACTTGGAATTGTATAACATGACAATCATTGCAGGTACTCTCACGACCATCTGGTTTCTTTCTTAAGCCAGTTGCCAACATGCTTTCAACTTCTGATAGTGGGGCCAGCCTTCTGAGTTTCAAAAGAAAAGACATAGTATGGGTATGCAAAATATATTTCTTTTCATTACTGAGGAATAATTTCTTGCAACTTAAGAATGAACAAAAAAAAGGAATTCTTTGTATATTATTTCAAATAAAAGGTAATCCATCATTTTATTTTCTTATGGAAATATATGCATTGTCTGTCTCACAGGTTTGCCCACAGGCTGCAGATGTGGTTGAGCTTTTTATATATCTTGGGGAGCCTTGTCATGCTTGTCAGCTTCTTCTCACAATATCTCATGGTGCAGATGATTCAACTTATCCCGCAACAGTTGACGTAAGGACAGGACGGTGTCTAGATGGGCTTAAACTGGTTGTGGAGGTCTGTATCTCTCTTTCATACATGTTTCTTTTTCAACTTTACATCCACATTTGCACTTGCAGTTTACTTCTGTATGAGGTGGAAGAGATAGTGATATTTACATGGTTAAGAGGATGAGGGATTCTTTCCCCTTGTAGTTCCTCTTCTAAGTAAAAACGTGCTTTCTTGTACCTTGCTCCATTATGAAAGAAATTCTCCCATTGGCTAAATTACTTTCTTGTGGGCAAGAAATCGACTCATCTACTTTTAATTTGATTAGTAATAGTAATTTTATTGAATAAATGTTGTACATAGAACACAGGTGATGTTCATAGCATTCTTTAAATAATTTCAATTTTCAGAAGAGCAGGAAAACCCATAGATGAATGAAATTGGCAATCATCTAATCATACAGATATCTCAAATCCATGATGGATTCACCAGTTCCAATCCGGATAATCATATAACAAAGCTCATAATAAGTCATGGACGTTTATAAGTTTTCTGGATATCCATACAGCCTTGAGTCACTCTGAAAACAGTGGATAGACAGTAGAGATTTTAGTACTACGTATTTAATGTATTAACTGAGGGTGATGTTTAATGTATTAACATCACCATAGTAATATGCGTATTATGACAATATCTACTGGAGTTTTTAAAATTGTAGTACTATAATCCCTAATTTTTTGAATCCATATTTAGTGTGGGATAAAAGTTTGAACTTGTAAATCCTTTTTGCTCCTTTCTTGGGTGCGTTGGTGATGATGATGATAAATCATTCATATCTCCAAAGTGACCATTGCTTTTTGGATACCAAATTGATGATGAACTGATACGAATCAACACCAATCCACCGAGAATATATGTATTTTAAAGGTGGGAGTCTGTTGGTTGTTTTTGGGGGGCCTAGAGTACTAAGAAATACAACTCATGCACCTACAGGAGATTCAAACAATAACATAGACAGCACAACATCACGCCATAGGATTGCACCACATGGAACTAAAAGTACTTTTCATCATTTCTTAAAAAATTGTTTCTAGTATAGGCTACTAATGCTTGGAAAACAAGCAAATAGGTGGTCATGTAAACCAGCCATGTAAGTTGATACTCGGACCACTCAAGAGTCGTTCCTTTTTTTTTGGGATAAGAAGAGAATTATAAAAGAAAAGGTAGGAGAAAGGTTGTATACAATAACTGCCCCACCCACAGCTCTCAAACCTTAAAGTTTTGAGTGTCTAAAAAATCCAGAAGAGCCAAGGATGATAGAGCATGAATGAGCTGATTACAAAGAGAATAATGAGTGAAGAACACCTTGAGTTTCTGTCAATCTAATATGACCTAGCCACTAGACCAACTAATTAAAAGCAACACTTGACCAACCAGCTGCTGGTTCAGTACATACTGTTGATTATCAGAGTACAAAACCTTCTTTTTTGGCAAATAAGAATACAAAACATCTGTATGCCTGACAGGCTGCAGTTTCAATGTTTTTTAAAATATTTATGAAATGGTTTCTACCTTATATTGGAAAGAATAGGACTCATAATTACTATGATATATGTTCTGAAGAGCTTCCAAATTGATCTAGACTTGAAGCTAGGTCAATTTCCTATAGTTATTTATTTAATTATGTAGTTGGGAGGCTTCTTAAATTTGCATTGGAATTATTCAGTTTGTTCATAGATTGGAAATACTTTTTTTTTTTTTTTTTGATAAGTAATAACTAGTCTTATTAAAAGCGTAAGACGCCCCAAGGTACACATGGAGTATACAAAAGGATCACTTAGCTAGAAAAAGAAAAGCGAGCAAGGAAATCATCATAGCTAATCGACAACGGGGATAGATGTGCTTCAGTCCAAAGATACAAAGTGTGAAAACAGAGGATAAAACGTCATCCAAATACCTCTCCAAGTCCTCAAAGCACCTATTGTTCATTTCTTGCCATAAACACCAAAAAATACATGTAGGCACCATCTTCCATACCACAACACTCCTCCGCCTCCCAAAAGACTACCAACAGGCTAGCAAATCAAAGACCTGTCTAGGCATCACCCAGGCCATCCCAAAGCGACTAAAGATGGCATACCACAGAGCAGAAGCAACCTCACAATGAAGAAAGAGATGATCTACCGTCTCCTCACTCTTCTTGCACATACAACACCTGTTTATCACAATGATGTGACGTTTCCTGAGATTATCCAAGGTCAGAATTTTGCCTAGACCAAACGAAAAAAGCCGCTCTCGGATGAGCTTGCGTCCGCCACACATTCTTCCAAGGGAATCTCCTACCCTCATTGCAAGCCAAAGAATAAAAGAGGGCCTTAACCTTGAATAGACCTCTTTTGGAAGAAATCCACCACAATCTATCTTCACACACACCCTTGTCTCACTTTGACTTAATGCAACACTTGTAGAAAGAACGCAAAGGCTTCCAACTCCCAATCTTGTGCCTCTCTAGTAAAACTCACATTCCACTAATTTGAACCTCCCAACATCTCCATATTAGCCGCAACTGAAGCATTCTTCTCACAAGCAATTCCATATAAAACTGGAAAGGCTACCTTGAGAACCGAATCTCCACACCACAAGTCATGCCAAAAGCTAATCCTCGTTCCATCCCCCACCACATGTCTAGTAAAGCCTTTGAGAGTCTCCCACCCTTTTCAAGAGAGCACCACCCACCCCATAAGCTCCCATACTTCGAATCTACTGCCACTCTCCACCAAGCATCTCTCTCAATCCCATAGCGCCACAACCATTTCCCTAAAAGTGCGCAATTGAACACTATTAAATTTCTGATACCCAACCCTCCCTCCTTGATTGGAGTGCAAACCTTTGCCCAATTTACCAAGTGAAACTTGAACTCTTCGCCTATACCACCCCATAGAAATTTGCGTTGTAGCTTCTGGATGTGCTTAGCAACACTCATTGGGATAGGAAAGAGAGACAAATAATGAGTGGGCAAATAAGCTAGGGTGCTCTTGATAAGGGTGACCCTACCACCCTTTGATAAATACTTCCTTTTCCAGGTAACCTACCTGTATTCTAGCTTCTCAATAACACTATCCCAAATATGCTTGGCCTTATAAGAGGCTCCCAACGGAAGACCGAGATACTTCACTGGCAAAGATGCAACCCCACATCCTAAAATACCGGCTAACATACGCACTTGCTCTACATTCCCCACTGGAATTAAAACCGACTTAGCCAGGTTTACCTTTAGCCCAGAAGCAGCTTCGAACAGCAAAAACACATTCCGCAAATAACGCAACTAGCTGGGCATAGCATTGCAAAAGATCAAGGTGTCATCGACAAACAGAAGATGTGAGAAAGAAGCATTACCAACTTTTAATCCTTCTAGCAGTCCCCCGTGCATCGCCACTGAGATCATCTTGCTCAGAACCTCCATCACAAAGACAAACAACAAAGGAGAAAGGGGGTCCCCTTGTCTCAATCCCTTGGAGCTACTAAAAAAACCATTAGGGGAACCATTAACCAGACTCGAAAATTGCACCGAAGAAATGCAATGTTTTATCCAAGAGCACCATTTCCCCCCCAAAACCACACCTCCTAAGCAAATATAACAAAAAATCCCAATTCACATGGTCATAAGCTTTTTCTAGATCCATCTTATAGATCACCCCTGGCTCCCCTGACCTCAACCTACTATCAAAGCATTCATTAGAAATCAAAATAGGATCTAGAATTTGCCTACCCTTAATGAAGGCACTCTGCGATTTGGAGATAATTTTATCCAACACTATCTTCAATCTATTTGCTAATACCTTCTCTATGATTTTGTAGATACCTCCCACCAGGCTATTCGGGTGGAAATCTTTGAGGTCAATAGCACTTGGAATCTTCGGAATAAGCGAAATGAAAGAAGCATTGAGGCTCTTTTCGAACATCCCTCCTGCATAAATATCCCCAACACCTTCATAATGTCCACCCCTAGAACATCCCAACAAACTTGGAAGAAGGCCATAGAAAACCCATCGGGACCTGACGCCTTGTCGCCGTTCATCTTTGACACTACCATCCTAACCTCTTCCTCTTCAAAGTCTCTCTCCAACCATCCAGCTTCAACCTCTGAAATGGAGTCCAAGGATATATCATCCACCCTCGGCCTCCACCTACATTGCTTAGAAAAGGGCTTTTGATAGAACTCTACAATGTGCTCACTGATCTCTGTCTGATTAGAAGAAGGGTTGTCTCCAATCATAAGTGTATCAATAGCATTATGCCTTCTATTAGAGTTGGCTATGGAGTGAAATAATTTAGTGCACTTATCACCTTCCTTCAACGACAACACCCTTGATTTCTACCTCCAACTCACTTCTTCCGCAAGAGTATACTTCTCTAAATCTCGAACCACCTCCACCTTCCTCACTAACTCCTCGCCATCCAAATTCCAAGGCCCCAATTTCTTCATGCAGACCAAACCCCCGAAGATCTTCAAGGAGAATTCTCTTATTCCTTCCTATATTGCCAAACACCTCCTCATTCCACCTCTTCAAATCCAGCTTTAAAGCCTTGAGCTTGCAAGCAAAAACAAAGCTAGGTGTACCTTGGAAAACACAGGACTCCCACCATTGTTTCACAAGAGCCACAAACCCCTCCTCTTTAAGCCACATATTCTCAAACTGGAACGGCCTTCTCCCCCTAGACACATCCCCCATATCAAGAAGAATTGGGAAGTGATCCGAACAAAGGCGCGGCAGCCGCTTCTGCATAACCCCCGGAAACCGGGCTTCCAACTCTGGAGACACAAGAAAGTGATCTATCCTTGACCACATGGGAGGATCATGAGAAATCGACCAAGTGAAGGAGCCCCCTACAAGAGGAAGATTCATCAGCCCTTGTTTAGAAATAAAATCTGAGAACTCCATCATAGCATAATCTAGGCGAGCTGTACCTGATCTTTCACTAGGGAATTGAGTTACAATGAAATCTCCCCCTAAGCACCACGGCAAGTTCCACAAACTTAGGACACCCGCCAACTCATCCCAAAGAAGCCTTCTATCCCTATCAGAGTTCGGACCATACACACCTGCAAAAGCCCAAACCGAGTGATCCACCATATTCCTAAAAGTCACAGCCAAAGTGTAAGCCCCTACACATTCTTCTACCTTTTCCACCACCCTATTATCCCACATGATCAGGATACCCCCCGAGGCCCCATTAGAATCCAAACAACACCAGTCCACATGACTCCGACCCCATAAACTGCGCACAATGTTGCGAGACATACCCTGGAGTTTGGTTTCTTGAAATCATACAATATCTGCCTTCCAATCTCTAAGCCAATTACTCACCCTCAATCGTTTATCCCTCTTGTTCAACTCTCTTACATTCCAAGAAATAATTCTTGGCTTCATAAAATTACTGCGGTTCCCCTCCCCTTCCTATTACCACGGCTAGAGCTTGAACCTCTAGCATCATAATTCACTGAGCACTCAAAATTCTTGACCTCCCTCTTACCCTTTGTACCGCTGCCCGAGTTGGCTACCATTGCATTGTTGCGGTGTTCCCCCTCTAGGAAAGTCAAAAGGGCCAGCAATTGCAGTTTATGACCCACAAACGATATCCCCACAATTGGATAATTCTCGTTTGCACATTGTACTACCCAATCTGAGTAACCCGACACACCCTTTGAAATAGGCGCATAAGAATTTAGAGGAGCATGCCTATCAACACTAAGGTCCCCTACCTCCTCTTCCTCCCTGCACCTTCGTCCCAACCTATCAAGATTACCAATAATCTGGACCTCATTACCTGTCTCAACCAAATTAGAGGACCCATGACAAATGCTAGTGAAATCACAATCAAGAGGGGAGCACACTACAGGCAAGCCAACCGTAGCTGAAGACCCCAAATTACCCAGTCCCTCACTAACCTTTACTCTGTCCTGGTTTATCTCTCCAGTAGACCAAGCCACCAGCATGCTGTCCTCTGTCACCGGAGGTGACATCTCCATAGTCATCGTCGCACCTCCTCCCAACAGATTCTGAGGAGTTCCGGCAGACTGGATTGCTAGTATCGGCACACACAGAGATGCACCGGCCTCCTTTGTTGGGCCCATACCACCGGGAATCACTCTGACCTCCTCAATCACTTTCGCCGGCAACACACCGGCCTCTCTTGGAATGCCTAGAGCCGCTGGACTTCTCTACTAGCAATCTCTGAGGAATTCTGCTCGCCTCTTTTGGGCCCAGACCGCCGGAAGTCTCTTCGGCCTTCACACTCACCATCGCCGGTGTCCAGATCGCCGGTCTTGTTAAGCACAGATCACTGGTCTTCATATTGGCCAGCCCTCGCGAACCCAAGCAGAGTTGCCGAGGTCAGCCGTGGGTGCCCCTCCTGCCGAAGACGACGCCCTTGCCAGGCACGACCGCAAGGCCTTCGTGCCTTTCGATTTCTCCAGCAACAGAAATGAAAAAGAACTACCCCCTTTGACCCAGCACAACCTGGGCTACTGTCTTGGCCCACGCCCGGGCCCAAAACACCCTTAGGCTTAAATGACACCTTCTTAGCCTTAAACCCTCTCGTGGGCCTTGTACCTTTGCCCTCAACGCCTATCTTCTCCTTCCCTTTTTGGACTAATTCCTGCTGGACAATAGAGCAGAAATACTGGGGGTAGAATATGAAGCAAATAATACTAAACATATTCTGCAGAATTTTATAATTTGATCTCGGAGTAAAATGGATAACATGCTTTAGTGCAGATTGTAGTAAAATTTAATGCGTTGATATGACTTAGTAAATTTCCATGTATACTATTAAAAAGGCATTGGAAAATATTGAAAAAATAAAGTGTGGATTCTTTTTTTGGGTGTGGTTGTGGCCCCAAAAGAGGAAAAAGTACCTAGATGAACAATAGCTTTTGAGATATATGTTGCCTAGCTATAAAACCTCAGCACATCTGACACTTCCAATGAACATTGCCTGTAACCTTTATTTTTGTCTATAGGTTGTAGATATTAATACCTGATTTGACCAGGATTCCCATAACAGAGTATAACACTTCCCATCTCTATGATTTTCCTTTGATTTGATTTGATTTGGTATCATGACTTTGTTATTAATATTTTTATAGTTTCTAATCCCGCATATCACATTGTTGACAGGGTGCTTCCATACCTCAGTGTGAAAGTGGGACAAACCTCATCATACCCTTAACTGGGCCAATTAGTGCTGAAGATATGGCTGTTACTGGGGCAGGTGAACGCCTTCATGCTCAAGATACACCAAATATTTCATTACTGTATGATTTTGAAGAACTAGAGGGAGAATTGGACTTTCTTACTCGTGTAGTAGCACTCACGTTTTATCCTGCTGTGTCTGGAAAAAGCCCTATGACTCTTGGTGAGGTACAAAGCAATTTTAAGATATATTTTAGTTGATGTGTCATAATCCTTTCAGCCTAAGCTTTTTAATTTTTTTTTTTGGTTTTCACATACATAGTTAATTATAGCAGTATATTAGAGGTTGATGTGCTTTTTCTGAATAAAGCTTTTGTGCTAGTCAAATGGAAATTTGACGAACATGGAGGGTGGGGATGACAAACATGGCATTTTTTGATGTGCATATCTGTTGTTAATTGGATAATATCATTTGTTATAATATACTGTTAAAAGTTCCTTTGATTGGGTTTATAAGATTGACATTGTAGTCATTGAACAGTCTCGAGCTTAGGAAGGTGAAAAGTTTTGCTATGTGGTGTGCTGGTATGTCAAAATCACAATTTAGGCATGAAATGGAATTGGATGCGATACTGGTTTCATCTTGGGTTTCTCAGTGGGAGATAATCTGTCTGAGAGGATTACCATTTCTCATCTTTTATTTGCAGACGATACCCTGGTTTTCTGTGGGGCGAATTTTGATCAAATCCGCTCCATTAAAGCACTTCTTATTTGCTTTGAAGCCGTTTCTGGTTTAAAGGTGAATATGGCTAAATCAGCTTTGATCTCGGTAGGTGAGGTGGAAAATGTGGGAGAATTGGCTGGGATTTTGGGCTGTGGTTTAGCTTCTCTACCTTTGAAGTATTTGGGACTTCCCTTGGGCGCTTGTTTCAAGGCCAAAAACATTTGGGATGATACTTTGGAGAAGGTTGAGCGGATGTTGGCTAGTTGGAAAAGGTTGTATCTATCCAAGGGAGGAAGGGTCACTTTGATCAAGAGCACACTTTCCAATCTTCCTACTTATTTATTATCCCTCTTTCCTTTACCTGCTTCTGTGGCCAAGCGAATAGAGAAACTCCAACGTGATTTTCTTTGGGGTGGCTTAAACGAAGAATTCAAGTATTACTTGGTTAGTTGGGATAAGGTATACTCTCCCATCTATAAAGGTGGCTTAGGGATCAGGAAGTTAAGAGTTTTCAATCAAGCCTTATTAGGGAAGTGGCTATGGTGTTATGTGCACGAGAGAGAGGCTTGGTGGAGAATTGTGGTGGATGCCAAGTTTGGTTCTGCATGGGGTGGATGGCATTCTGTTGACAATCCTGGGCCTCATGGGGTGGGTCTTTGGAGGCATATTAGGAGAGGGTGGCGAGTGTTTTCTAAATATATTAAATTCGACCCAGGAGACGGATCTCAAATCAGATTTTGGGATGATGTTTGGTGCGGGGAAATGATTCTTAAGGAAGCTTATCCAGGCCTATATAACATAGCTAATGCAAAAGATGCATCCATTGCCGATAATTTGGAGTTTATGGGTGGAAATCGTCAATGGAATGTTAGCTTCCTTTGATCGATCCATGATTGGGAATTGGAAGTGCTAGCCTCGTTCTATACTACGTTATATTCTCACAAGTGGAGAAGGGGAGGGGTGGACAAAATTTGGTGGATCCCATCAAGAAAAGGGAAGTTCGATGTTAGATCATTCTACAACATCCTGATAAGTAAAGAAGCGAGTCCTTTTCCTTGGAAGAGCATATGGCGCACCAAGGTACCTTCGAGAGTGGTTTTTTTTACTTGGACGACGGTGTTAGGAAAGGTTCTCACAATTGATAATCTCAGAAAAAGGAATATTATCGTGATCAATAAATGTTGCTTGTGCAAAATTGATAGGGAGACTATTGATCATCTCTTCCTTCACTGTGAGATTGCTCGTTCCTTATGGCAGGCCATCTTCAGTCGTTTTGGGTTGTATTGGGTCATGCCTAGCAAGGTGGCAGGCTTGTTTGCTTGTTGGTAGGCGGGAGGTCACTTTAGGTGTGTTGTTGTTTGGAAAATGGTCCCTCTATGCATTATGTGGTGCCTTTGGTTAGAAAGGAACGAAAGATGCTTTGAGGATTCCGAGAGATCATTGGAGGAACTTACGGCCTTCTTTTTCCATACGCTTTACACTTGGACAGCTGCTTGGCTCGCTCCTATAGTAATTAGCTATCTTGATTTCCTTGTTCTTTTCTCTTCTTCTAGCTGGTCGTTTCCCTAGTATACCCCCTGTTTACTAGGGTTGCGCCCCTCTGCGCTTTTGATATATAAACATTATTTATCAAAAAAAGAAAGAAAAAAAAGAGTTATTAGGGTTAATAAGTCATTAGGGTTTGATGGTAGTTTGGTCATTGTGATATTTTCCTAATCCTGTATATTAGGATGTTTGTATTAGGTTAAGGACAAGCTGAATATATATATATCAAATAAATAAATAAAACAGAGGATGAAAAAGTAAACAAAAGAATCTTCTCTAATGAAGGTTATCAAACCATGCCAATTCATAGGTTTACTGTTTACATGGATCTACTAAAAAATAGAAAAAGATACATAACCAAATGTTAACATGGCATCCAATATATATATATATATTTTCAGGGTGGAGTTTACTATGATTGCTGCTGGTTAATATTTCTTTAGTACAGGTAGATTGTTTTGTTTTCTGTTTTCTGGTTAGCTGTTTCTCTTGTATTTATCTTGTATTCTTGGGTTGCGCCCTTGCGCTTTATAATGAAATTCAATTACTTATAAAATTTTTTTGTTACAGATAGAGATCCTTGGAGTTTCTCTTCCTTGGAAGGGTGTGTTTACTAATGAAGGCCATGGTAAAAGATTAATTGAACTTGCCAAAAACAGTCAGAAAGAAATCAACCCCTTTTTGTCCAGTTCAGATTCCAATCCATTTTTGGGCACTTCAACTAATGAAAATGTGCCACCGTTGGTGCAACAAAGTGCTTCTGCCAACCTCTGGGTTGACCTTTTGACTGGAGAGGGCACAGTTTCAGAACCCATTGTGCAACCAGTGAGGGGAAATGCTGTAGACAAGGGAAGTGACGTGCTTGATTTCTTGGACCAAGCTGTTGTTGAATTTCATGGTGCTGAAGATGATCATACACATTCTTCATCACAAGATTTACGACCTTCGGATAGTAGCTCCCAGCAGTACTTAACTTGTCTGGCGTCCCTTGCAGGGCCAAGTGTGGTACGTTGTTACCTGTTGCATGTTGCTTTGAGCCATCATATTATTCCTTGTTTAAGACCCATCATAGAGTTTAACATCAAGTTGTTCTTTAGCACCCTTTGTTCATAAATATATTATTTGTCTTATTGCTAAGTTTGATGCTTTCATATCCTGGCTCATTTCTGCCTATTAGTTCTTTTTTTTTTTCATAATTAATTGCTTGGTCTGCTTCAGTCTAACGTATTTGGTAGTTCCTCCCAGTTTCTCAGCTTTGTATTTTCATAAAAGCAGACACACTTCTTGCTATTACCCACCTTATCTTGAGGGCATTGCTGGCGACTAAAATCTGTTACAAATCTGCATAAGCCTTCATCTTACGGAAAAAAAAAAACCTTACCCAATGTTGCTACACATGACGAAATCTTCTCAAGTTTCTGCTCTTTTGCATTTCAATATTATGCTTCTGACATAGAATTCAGATTTTTAATATATGAGGTCTTTGACTAGTTTAATGGATGATGTTGATTGTGGAGTTTGTTGATTTTGATAAACTTAACTCAATTAAACTCAATCTCAATCCTAAATAAACTGGACTTGGTTCTATGAATTCCTAATAAACTAATTGGGGTAAGCCATAAGCATATCTTTTCAAAATTATAATCTATTTAAGGTTATACTTTCCGGTACTTCTCTATCTAGTATATACCTCACTGCCTTATAGGCCTTTCTTTAGTCCTTTTCACTTTCTACTTGAATTATATATATTTTTCTCACTAGTTCGGTATAGGTCGTCATTGTGCATGACAAGACCATCTTAGTTGTCTTTCCCTTATCTTTTTTATTTTTATTTTTTGGTAAGTAATAAATTAATCTCATAAAAAGCGTAAGACGCCCCTAAGTACACTAGGAGTATATAAAAGGAACCACCTAATTAGCAGGAGCAAAATGAACAAGGAAATCACTAAAACTAATCAATAGAGGAGACACATACGCAACCGTCTATAAATTCAAAGTTTCATAGAGCAAAGATAAAATTTTCCCCAACGTCCTCTCTCTGTCCTCAAAGTACCTATCATTTCCTTCCTTCCATATACACTAGAAGAGGCATGTAGACTCCGTTTACCACACTGCAGCACTCCTAGGCCTGTGGAAGGACCACCAACAATTAAGCAGATCAACAACACTACTAGGCATACCTCAGGACAACTCAAAACGAGTAAAACAGGCACTCCAAATGGCGGAAGCCACATCACAATAGAGAAGAAGGTGATCCACCGACTCCCTAATCCTCTTGCACATGTAACATCTATCCATCACGATGATGTGCCACCTTCTGAGAACCCAAAACGAGTAAAAGAGGCACTCCAAATGGCAGAAGCCACATCATGATAGAGAAGAAGGTGATCCACTGACTCCCTAATCCTCTTGCGCATGTAACATTTATCTATAACGATGATGTGCCGCCTCCTACGACTATCCAAGATGTCTCTCCCTTATCTTTTTCTCAAGAAGGACCCACCTCCTTGTTATATTTTTCACGATTTCCCATCTATCCAACTCGACGTTATCATTTTAGCCACCCACATGTTGTGTACGTTCTTTCGTAATGGTCCGACATTTTTTTCCGTAACTAGTTGAAATTTTATTAAAAAAGCTCAAAGGCATAACCCTAAGTACATAAGAAGTATATAAGAGATACATCTAGCCAGAACAAGAAAGAATATTTGTCCTTGTACTAGTCCTATAAAAGTTTCGTTCAAATTAATGGGTATTATACGCTTACACAATACCATGGATATCCTTCTTTACTTTATCCACCATGCTATAATTCTATGAAAAACAGCATTCTTGAAAATATTGGGGTTTTGGAGTAAAAGAGGAAAGAGTTTGGGAAGAAAATTTGTGTGTAGGAAATCTCTACCCACCTGTCACTATTGCTACAATAGATTGGTATACGCTCACTGTGTATACTTATTACAATCATGCCACTTACAATTCGTGTTCTCTTTATTTTATTGAGAATTATCTAAGATATCAAAAATACATAGATTTAACTAATTTATTGTTGGCTTAACATCATTCTCAATCTTAATCTCATGTTGTTGTTAAACTACCACTCCATTCTCTGGGCATGGTACTTGCTATCTTAAAAACTTAAGATACTGAGCATGATATGGATGGAATAAAATGACAATGCTTTTGCATGTAAAGTCGAATTTTTCTTTGCCTAACATTGTTGTCATGAATTCTGAATTATTTCCTAAAAGTATTAAACAGTTGACATTTGAAGTGTGGTTACTTGGGGACAGATTTTTCTAGGGGTTTTAAGTAGTGGACTAGGCTGTGTCTGCATGCTTCCTCCATCTGGTTGAGGTGAATACCAATTGTTAAAATTGAACCCTTTGGTTTTTATAAGTTGCCCCTTATATGTGATATGCTTGTATTTATTGTTGATGTGCGTATCAAAAGAGCACATATGTGTTGTTGATGTTTTCTTTTGTGGCATATATCACAAACAAATATCAGATCGCATTATTAAAAAAAACAAAAACTTCAAAAAGTTAGAATTGATTGCAACAGCACAAGGTTGAAGCTATTGTGATAAATTCACAACTTAACAATGCCCTAAATACCATCTACTTTAGGTTAGCTATGCTGGTTGCTTTCTCCTCGAAGCTCTATTTTAGGCCACTTCCTTTGCTGAATCATGAGGAAATATGGCTTTCTCTCCTCAGTTCCACTTATATCATGCATAGACTATGATTGCTGAACACCTTAAAAATGTAAAACACCAAAAAAGAAGATGTCAGTCTTAGTGTTTATAGTTCCTAATTTAGATTTATCTGTGATTATTACACTTTTTCTTAGCGGCAGTCTCAAAGCAGTTGGGCATCAAAAGTTGGGCTCTAAGAATTTCCATATAGTTTCTTGAGCCAGGAGGTACAAGCGCAATGCATTGCTTTTAACGATAAAAGGAATGCACAGTAACATTATTTTAGGTCAGCTTATTCCAGGTTCTCAGTGGCATCATTGCTTGCAGGTTTTAGGCCTCATTTGCATCTTATGTAACTAGTAGAATTATGTAAAACTATGCCCATTCTAATGAGGATCTTGTCACATGATATTCAACTTAGTATGTCAGCTAGTATTTTTAGTATTTATGCATGTATTAGATGAGTTATTTGTTAGAATAGTATGCATATTGTTTAAGAATAATAAAGCTTAATAGTTAATGGATTTCATTTATTAAATGTAAAACATGATAGGGTATAAATTGACCTATATGACTATGCAATATTACAGGAAAGGAAACTAGACTTCACGGAAGCTATGAAACTTGAAATTGAACGCCTCAGGCTGAATCTTTCTGCTGCTGAAAGGAATAGAGCTTTATTATCATTTGGAATTGACCATGCTACTCTAAATCCAAATCTTTTGCTTGGTGAATCCCAAATGGGAAGATTATGCAGAGTTGCAAACAACCTTGCACTGCTTGGGCAAGTTTCCCTTGAAGATAAAATTACTGCTGCTATTGGTCTTGACACTAATGATGATAATGTGATAGATTTCTGGAATATTGCTGGAATAGGAGAGAGTTGTTCTGGTGGCATATGTGAAGTGCGTGCTGAAACCAAAAGACCAATACGTACATCCCCTATGGTGTCAGTTGCTGTAGGTCCACAATCTGTCTTGTTGTGCTCTCAATGTGAAAGAAAGGTTTGTAAGGTTTGTTGTGCTGGGAGAGGGGCTCTTCTGCTTCCTGGCTATAACTCAAGGGAGGTTTCAAACTACAATGGTCTATCAAGCCAGAGTGGATCAAACCATGGCGGCCAAGATGATGTCTCTTCGAATCGTTCAGTAGCACTAGATGGTGTTATTTGCAAACAATGCTGCCAGGACATTGTGCTTGATGCTTTGATCTTGGACTATGTCAGGGTCTTGATTAGTTTGCGAAGAAGTGCCCGTGCAGATAGTGCTGCTCATAAAGCTTTGAACCAGGTGGTAGGATCATCCTTAAGGGATTATCTTTCCGAAAGGAATCAGCCTTCTGATTGCCAGCGAGCTGTCAAAGTCCTAAGACATTTTCTTAACGGAGAGGAATCGCTGGCTGAATTTCCATATGCTTGCTTTTTACACTCGGTACTGTCTTTTTTCAATTGTATTATAAGAGTTACTAGTTGCTGTGTGTCCTCATTAGTAATTGCTTTGTGCTAATATTGATCTTTCTCGGCATTCATTTTATCAAGTTTAAAGGTCTTTTTTCAAGCTGTAGTCTGTTTACATCTTCTCCATTATTGCCTTCTCCAACCACGTGGTAAAGCTCACGTTGTTTCTTTATTAATTTTAATGGATTCCATATATTAGTTGGTTTATTGTCTTGATAAAATATTTTCCCTAGATGATATTTTCTGGTTTTAGGTTTGCTTAATTATTTATGAAACAGAAGGATGTAGGATTGTTTGAGCAAAGAGACTAAGGGACACTTCTATGACTTCTTCTACTAAGTAATTTGAAAGTTCCTACTAGTTCTATCTGACTAGCTAGGTTGAAAAAAATTGGAACTCATGAGAAGAACGTGTCAAAGTAGAGGCCAAATTGGAATATAGTTTAAGATAGAATATAAATGCCATCTTGCTTCTTCCCCTATGCATGATCATAGTATGTTCAGGTAAAAGAGTTAGAAACATTTAGCTTTGGGCAGTCCAACATTTAGGCTTGCCATTTGGCAATTTACAGTCATAATCCTTTTGGTTTATTTTACTTCATGTCTTATTTTTGGATTTAAGGAGCATTAAACAAGTCCTTATTCGTGTTAGACAATTGACATTGTGTCATTAGGATACAATGTATTATACAAAATTTAGTGACTGCTTACTATCCTGATCTGGGAAATGATGCACCATTATTTCCTCTCTCTCTCTCTCTCAACTCTCTAACACGAATAAGAACTTGTTTAATGCTCCTTAAATCCAAAAATAAGACATGAAGTAAAATAAACCAAAATTGTGTCATTAGGATACAATGTATTATACAAAATTTAGTGACTGCTTACTATCCTGATCTGGGAAATGCTGCACCATTGTTTTCCTCTCTCTCTCTCTCTCGGATTGAATGCAAATACCAATCCGATATAATTAACCATACAATTAAAGTCTTGTCAGTCGGAGTTTCTTTCTGCATTACTTTCAATTATCCGAATATTCCTTAGGAAGCTGAAAGAATATCTTTGAGTAGAAGCTGTAAGCATTGTTGTGTTATCTGTTTACTACAGGATAATTATGGTACATATTAACAGAAAAAAAATAAAAAAAAATTTGTGCTACGGTGTATATAGTGTTTCGTTATTTTTTTTCTTTTTAATTATTTCTTGATGCTGAACATAGTATATCTAATTGTAGGTTGAAACAGCAACAGATTCAGCACCGTTTTTGTCATTGCTTGCTCCATTAAATTCTGGATCGCAGCATTCATATTGGAAAGCTCCCTCTAAAACAACCTCTGTTGAATTTGTTGTTGTTCTCGGTACCCTTTCTGATGTCAGTGGCGTAATCTTGCTTGTTAGTCCATGTGGTTATTCAGCGGCTGATGCTCCCACGGTGAGTGCACTGAATTTATGTATGGGTAAAGTATTTATGTAATTGATTGATGTGATTCTATGCACTCAACAATAAGTCTTTTTTTTTTTTTGATAAATTCACTCGACAAGAAGTCTAGAAGAACATTAAATTGGTGTATAATTTCAAAATTGCAGGCTACTCTCCTGTCACAGATATTGAACTTGAGAATAACCTCTTCTTTTTTTTAATTTGGTTAAATGATTAATGATATTAAGCTTGAGGGTCAAGAATAGGATTGACAAGAGAGAGGCTCAGTACATCTTTGGGCTTAACAACCCATTAATATATGTAGAAACAAATACAATATTCTGGAATATGGACACCTCACAGGGACACCACATAGGGGCACACCTCATAGTGACACCACATAATAACAACTCATAGGGACAACTCATGGAACACCTGGTCCTTTCCATTTTTATTATATTACCCTCATTCTGTAACACTCCCCCTTAAGGTAGATTATATACAAAGGAACTATAATGATTACGACAAAGACATTTTAAACACATCAACAAGTTGGTCTTTTTTTTTTTTATAAGTAATGTTTATATCAAAAGCGCAGAGAGGCGCAACCCAAGTACACAGGGAGTATACAAGAGAAAACGTCTAACAAGGAGAAGAGAAAAGAACAAGAAAATCAAGATAGCTAATCACTAAAGGGACAAGCCAAGCTACAGTCCAAGTGAAAAGCGTGTAGAAAAAGAAAGCTGTGAGTTCCTTCAAAGATCTCTCTGAGTCCTCAAAGCACCTCACACTCCTTTCTAACCATAAACACCACACTAGGCATAGGGGAACCATCTTCCACACAACATTAACAAGTTGGTCTTTAGGCCCAAAAACCACCAAACCACTGAATTGGCTGAAAAACGAACTGAACTGGCTGAAATGCCACTAAACCAGCCAAAAATGAACTGAACTGGCAGGAAAAGCACCGGACCGGTCAAAAAAACTAACCAAAAAACCATCAAAACCGGCTACAACAACATTGAATTGACCAAAATATCACCAAACCGGCCAAAAACACAACAAACTGACTGACAAACTGAACTGTACCAACCTAAAACTTGTCTGAACCGGCTAAATTGGCTTATATCGGCCAAAATAAGAACAAAACCAATAGAAACGGGTCAAAACTCACTGATAAACATTGAAATTGGTAGAATCTCGTCGGAAAACACCAACACCGGCTGAGTCACTAGAGTTTCTTTCGTAACACTGACACTGGTTGAACTTCAGCAGAGAACACCGAATCTGATTAAAACATGCGGAGAAAAACCAGAACCAGTCGAAACTCACTCGAAAACACCAAATCCAGTTGAAACACGCCAAAAATTTCCCTCATCAGCTGAAACTCACAGATAATCTCCAACACACAAAAATGGAAAATTGGCTAAGGGTCGTCGGGAACCAAGATATCGACCAGCTTGACTCAAATCCAAATTGATCCGGTTTGGATATGGACCTAGGCTTCTATTTTTTTTAAAAAAAATCGATGATTGGGTCTGGGCTTGATTCAAGTGAAGAAGGTTTGGATCAGGCTGATTCCATATTGGCCTTGGATTTGGCTCAAAAATAAGTGGAAAAAGGTTATTCTAGAATAAGGGATCAATCTAAACTGAGTTTATCCTTATCCCAGATGGGGATAACATACACCCACAACCAAAAACCAATTCTTTTCATTCAAACACGCCGAAGATTCGCTGTTGGCAACCAGATGATGCTGACAATCACTGCAAAAACAATAACAGACACCACCAAGGACTACAATAAACCACAAGCACCAAAACATCAAGCAAAACACAATCAATGACAACCCCCGACTACCAGAACTACCAACAGTTACAATCATGAGAGAAATAACCAACCACCTTTACATACATGGCCAACAACCACTATAACACATAAATGACCAATCAGAAGCAACCGAAAACCACTGCAATGTGGGACAAATTTCCAACCACCACACATAGCCACTAACGCCTTTGATGACCAACAATGACCACCACATTGATGAGGTGGATGGCAACGACATCTCAACTTTTACAACGATGATGCCGCCATCGACCTCCTTACTGTTGCAAAAGGGTGGAAAGAAAACAAAGAAGAAAAAGGAAAATAGGGGGAACTAGACCTTTTTTTTTAAAAAAAAAAAATCATGTCAAGAATAAGTTTCACAAAAGAGACTCAATAAATCTCTGATTTTTTTTTATAAGTAATGTATATATCAAAAGTGCAGAGGGGCGCGTACACAGGGAATATACAGGAGAACGCCTAGAAAGCAAGAGAAAAGAAAACAAGGAAATCAGAAAAGCTAATAATTAAAGGAGCTAAATAAGTAGCTGTCTAAGCAAAGAGGGGAAAAAAGAAAAAGTACTTGAGCTCCTCTAAGGTCCTCTCTAGATTCTCGAAACTCCTATCATTTCTTTCCCTCTATAGACACCACATGATGCATAGGGGCACCATCTTCCAAATGACCACACTTCGAGAGTTACCACTTGACCACTAACATGCGAACAAATCCTTCACACTGTTAAACATAACCTAGGAAAGACCAAAGCGACTAAAGATAGCGTTCTATAATGAACAAGCGACCTCACAAATTCACAATCGAGAAGAAGATGATCGCCAGATTCTCCATTGAGCTTGCATAGACAACACCGATTAACCACGATAAGTTGTCTTTTCCTGAGATTGTTCATAGTAAAAATTTTCCCCAAAGCCGCCGACCAAGCAAAGAATGCTACTTTTGAGAGAGCCTTGGTCCACCAAATATTCTACCAAGAAAAAGAGGGATTGGGATCGGTCTTTCCTGATCCTCACAGTTACATTGATATATATAGGAACAAGTACAACATTCAGGAATATGGACACCTTATGGGAACACCACATAGGGATACCTCATAGAGACACCTCATAGAAACATCTCATTGGGACACCACAAAATGATACAACTTGTGGGGACACATTATAGGGGCAACTGGTCCTTTCCCCTTTTATTAGAATATTACCCTCATTCTCTAACAGGAAGTCAAGGACAATGGCCAGTCGATTTAACAACATACATATTATAGTTAATGGTTGTATAGTAGATATAGCTATGTAAGCCAGAAATCTGGTTCATTTAACTGATCTCTTTTGGAGAAATGGTTGTGGTGTTATGCTACGGAAAGGGAGGCTTTGTAGAGGTTGATGGTGGAAACTAAATATGATAGCATGGGAGATTGGTGCTCTAAGGAGGTAGTGGGGCCCTTTGGAATGGGAGTGTGGAAATATATTAGGAGGAGGTGGGGAGTCTTTCTAGATTTGTTAGATATGAGGTGAGCGATGGATCAAAGATCAAACTTTTCCAGAATTGTTTAGTAGCACAATTTGAAGAGGTGTGGGTGGCAGATCATGCGTATTTTTCTAATAGAAATCTTTAGTGGAATATATCACTTACCATACCAGTGTAGAATGGGGAGGTGGATTTGATAACTTCTTTGATCTTTTGTACTTATCGAGCTTAGACAAGGCAGAGAGGAAGTAAAATCATTTTATCATGCATTGTCCATTTCAGTAGGCTCCCCATTTTCTTGGAAGAGTACTTGGAGAGGTAAGGTTCCTTCAAGAGTGACTCTTTTTGTGTGGATGGAGGCTCTAGAGAGGATCTTAACTTTGAATAACTTGAGAAGAGGAGAGTTATAGTGGTATGCTAGTGTTTCTACGTGTAAGAGGAATGGGGAGCCCATTGATCATCTTCTTCTTCATTGTGAAGTGGCAAGAGAGTTATGAGTGCGCTATTCCGTCTTTTTGGTGTAGAATGGATTATGCCTAGAAAGGTAATAGAGTTGTTGGATAGTTGGAGAGGTTAGGTGGGAGGTGTAACATATTATAAGTTTGGAAGATCGTTGTGCTTAATGTGGTGCATTTAGAGAAAGCAAAATACATGGAGCTTTGAAGATTGTGAGATTTCGGTGGTAGAACTAAAATCCATTATGTTCAAATTCCTTTATGTATGGATGGCGGTGTCTAATAGTCATAATTTTTCTAGTAGCAAGGGATGAACAAAAATCTAAAGCCTTGATTCAAAATTATCTTGATATACCCCCATGAGGATCTGTTTAGGCGGTGTATAATAGTCATAATGGGGGTAAATCAAGATAATTATGATTTCACCACTTCCAATATCAAGGATTAAATCAGATATTGATTCTTAAAAGGCATGCATGCATGCTAGAGATCATGCCACATTCATGACCTATACTGGGTAAAAGAATGTATAATACTTGTAGGTCATACCCAGTTGAACCAATATAGGTCATGAACGTGGCATCATCTCTAGCATGTATGCATGCCTTTTAAGAATCAATATCTGATTTAAAGTTTTTTTTTGTCAGTTTTTGAACTTGAATGCGCACTTGGGTCAAACCTCATAGATGTCCTCTAGGGAGGATACGAGGATAGAATGGGAGTGATAAATTAAAAGGGAACAAATCAAATTGACAATTAGTATAGGTTTAATGTTGATGTGGAGCTAAATGTCATTTCAGTCATTCAAATTGGAATTGCATACAAGATATTGACCATAATCATTGATGTTTGTTGTATGTGGTGTAATTTTATGTACCTGTACATATAGATATAAATTGCAGTTATCATTGTGCCTGCAGTATGCTTGCATCCTTTTTGAAAACTCAGTCACTTGTAGGTGTGAGATTCTTTAGAGTAAATCATCTTTTACAAATTATGTGTTACATTACACTGGTTCTTGTAAATTTTACTTATTGTATGCTTTTCTTTGACTAGCTACCTCTTATTGTTAGTACAGGTACAGATTTATGCTAGCAATAAAATACACAAGGAAGAAAGGTCATGCATGGGAAAATGGGATGTCCAATCCTTGGTCATGTCTTCTTCAGAGTTTTATGGACCAGAAAAGTTGGGTACAGAGGATAAAGTACCTAGACACATTAAATTTGCCTTTAGGAATCCTATTCGGTGCCGCATCATTTGGATAACACTCCGTCTTCAGCGACCTGGTTCAGGTTCTGTTAGTTTTGAGAAAGACTTAAATCTTTTGTCTTTAGATGAAAACCCCTTCGCACAAGTAAATCGACGTGCCTCTTTTGGAGGGTCAGTTGAGAGTGACCCTTGTCTGCATGCCAAAAGGATTCTTGTAGTTGGAAGCTCGGTAAAAAAAGAGACGGGGCTTACATCAGCACAAGGCCCTGACCAGATGAATTTTAAAAGCTGGTTGGAGAGAGCTCCACAATCATATAGATTCAAGGTAAAACTAATGCTTCTGTGCTTTTTCCTCTCATTATTTCAGCTCATTATTGAATGAGAAATGATAGAATTCATTCATTGTGGATGAATCAATCATTGAATTTGTGTGTGGTCTACATGAGTCCACAAATCTAATGGCTAATCTATTGAATTTGTTGAGATGAGGAAAATAGGAGAAAAATATTGATGTGAATAATTTCTCTTATTGAACTATGTCGATATGCATTGCCACTGAAAATCCTCTTTTATGCTTCTAGGTTCCAATTGAGACTGAGAGCTTGATGGACAATGACCTTGTCTTGGAACAGTATCTATCTCCTGCTTCACCGTTGCTTGCTGGATTTCGCCTAGATGCTTTCACTGCGATAAAGCCTCGGGTTACCCATTCACCCTCTTCAGATATACATAGCAAGGAGACATCAATGACATTCTTGGAAGACAGATACGTCTCTCCAGCTGTGTTGTATATACAAGTGTCTTATCTCCAGGTATTTACTGCCTTGCTTTTTCAGGTTGCTGTTAGATTAGCCTGGCTAATCCTGTGTAGCTCATTTTCCATGCACAGTGGATGTGAACATGAAGTTCTACATTCCTCTTAATATGTTTTCTTTCATTGCTCATATATTAGCCACTTTCTTACACTTGGTCAGCCCTTGGTTTCTTTGACCAATGACTAGTTGTTCTTTCAGCATGCAATTTATTAAATCTTGACAAATACTTACAAGGACAATTCTTGGCCACCCTTCTTGCACTAGGCTACCTGAGAATGTGTTAATTGGAGACAACTGCTTTCTCTTTGTGGTGCCATAAAACCCATAAGTTTTCATCAATTGATTCTCTTCTCCCTCATACCCCAATTTGATATATGATCAATATGATAATTACAAGCAGCAGCCAAACAGCAATTCTTAATGATGAGGACTTCTACTGAAAAACAGGAGAGACAACTAAAAAGTTTGCTGATGTAGATTTTCTCAGGACAGTTGACTAGGAGTGTCTTTGGTTGCAATTTCAAAGTGAAACACAAGAAGTTTTCAGATGTGTCTCCCACAAAGCACTTCTCAGTTTTTGTTTTCAAAATAATTTTCTAAACACAAAACACTTTTTGTAAAACAAAAAACACTTTTAGAAACTCCCCCATCTTCATATAAGAATGTTTTAGAAACACATGTTCAGTTTTCAAAAAGAACTGAAAAACACATTTGAAAATGTAAAACAAAAAACACTTTTAGAAACTCCCCCATCTTCATATAAGAATGTTTTAGAAACACATGTTCAGTTTTCAAAAAGAACTGAAAAACACATTTGAAAACTCGATTTCAATCTTTCATGCACCAGCCTCTACTTAGGAAAAAACAGTGGAGGCTAACCTCCACAAGGTAGAGGCTGCCCTTTCACCCATATGGTAATTGAAGTCGAGCTAAAGTTCCAGTTGTTCCGACTATCGGCTACCTCTCTAACTACTGGAAGTGGAGGGGCATATTATAATCCTGTGATCAAAGTGGACATGGCGAGTGCTTGTTAAACCCACCTCACGACCATTGACAAGGGGGTGGCTTCAAGAGGAGAGTTGGTGGTTACAACCACCCCTAGCCACCCCAGGAGAAGACGGGGTGGCTGCGTGGTCATCCCATGTCTTCTCCTGGGGTGGACGCATGACTGCTCTCAAGAGCAACAATCACTCACAGTGTCTTCTTTGGAGGTGGCTGCGGCAGCTCGCAAGAGAAAATAGTGGGTGGCCGCTTGTCTTCTTGTAAGGTTGTCGCGTGGCTACCCTCAGGAGAAACACGGCCACCCAAGAGAAAACAAGGTTAGTTGCTCGGCCACCCCAGGAGAAGAGGGGTGGCCACATCTACCCCATAACCTTTCTCATCTCTCATGAACTTCAGCGTTGTGGCATCCAAATCTACCCATGTGGTCACCAAAAAACCGTTGCAGGGATTATAAATGTAGCTGCTTGTGGGGAGTGTAGTGTTCAAATGAGGTTCATGGGTCGTATGGGGTAGGGCTATGGAAGAATATCAGGAGGGGTTTGAGAGTTTTTTTAGTCACGGTAGAGTTGTTGGTGATGACTCCAAAATTAGATTTTGGCATGATGGTGATGGGGGGATTAGGCCCTCAAGGCACCTTATTTGAGATTGTTCAGTTTGGCCCATAGCAAGGATGCTTATGTGGCTTGTAACTTGGAGTTTTCTAGTGACTCTCATTAGTGGAATGTTAACTTTCTCAAAGCGGCTCATGGTTGGAAGGTAGATGTATTTACCTTGTTCTTCAATTTGTTGTATCCCTTTAGATTGAGACAGAGTAGTGAAGACAAGCTTTGTTGGGTACATTTCAAGAAAAGGGTTGTTTGATGTTAAGATCTTACTACAATATCCTTGCTCCCCATGATAACACTCCTTTCCCTTGGAGTATTTGGTAGAGTAAGGTTCCTTTGAGAGTAGTGCTATTTGCATGGTAGGCTGCCTTAGGGAAGGTACGTACTACTAATAATCCAAGAAAGCGGCATGTCATGATGGTTGATTGGTGTTTGTATGTGTAAGAATAGTGGAGAGTCTGTGGGCCAACTTTACTCCATTGTGAGATGACAAGTACTCTTTGGAACACCATCTTCAACTTTGAAGGGTTGGCTTGGGTTATGCCTGGACAAGTAATAGATCTTTTCGTCTGCTGGAAAGGGCAATTTTTGTAGGCTTGGGAATGCTGAAATGTGGAAGATGGTTTTATCTTGCCTCATGTGGTGTCTTTCAAGGGAGAGAAATGGTTGGAGTTTTAAAGACCGTGAACGGACGATGGAGGAAGTTTCAGACCTTTGGATATATGCCTTCGATTTAAATTTTCTACCTTTCATGTGTTTATTGATCTTTTTTCTTCTTCTTTGCTAGGTGTATTTCTTGTATACTTCATGTGTGTACTTAAGTTGCACCTTTTACGCTTTTTAATATCAAAACAAATAAAAAAAGAAGAAGAATCAAGCACAGTTCCATTTAGTTGATCAAGTATACTGAACTGGATGTTGGATAACTTCTACGATTGCTTTGACAATGAGTATGCTCGGACTGGATATTTAGCTCAAAAAATTGAAGCTTGTTTCTCTTACACTTATTTAATATGAGGGAAATAAGATGGTCTGCAATAGTTCCCATCCTGTTGTCACATCCGTCTCTTTTAACAACTTTATTACCAGTGGTATTGCCTCTCAATCACTTCTACTCTCCCGTTCTTGTCATCTGTGCTATCTTTAACTGTGTCATGCAGTTGTTTGGATTGTTGAAATGTGTTTCGGCTCTCATATCATTTTGCAACATAGCGAGAGAGTAGCTTGTGTTTGCCTTGTCAAAGTTATAGGGTAAATGGTGTTCTGTTTCTATCATTATAGTTATATGGATAAGGGTGTTTTTGTAATGATGAAAAGTAGTTCCCTGTAGAGCATATTAAGAGGACACCGGTGACATTTTTAAGGATGAAGCATTGTATAGGGTGATACATTCATCTATTTGGCAAGAGTGTTCTCATTTAAATCATTTTGAGAATCATACGAAATGCCTGTAGTCTTTGTACCATATGGAAATGGAATCACCACCCCTCATTTACAAGGGGTGGTGGGTAACCGCAGGGGTTGAATCCTGTTTGGGAATATGAGTTGTATTTACTTATAAAAAATCTTGGAAACAAGAAGGTTTAAGAATGGGTATGGCTTAGGAGACTCGAATGGGTGCAGAAAAAAAAAAGTTTGAGACTGATATAATCATTCATGATTAGCATTCTAGTCTCTTTGCTTTGTTTCTACATTCAAATAAGACCTAGCTTTGCAATCTGAAATCTTGTTTCTGTTCTGAAGAAAATAATCTAATTAAAGACCAAAGTATGTGAATTCCAATTTCAATGAGAGCTTATTTAGAATAATATATGTCACAGGAACCTCATGGCATGGTAACAATGGGGGAATTTCGACTGCCAGAGGCTAAGGCTGGAACAGTAATGTACTTCGATTTCCCTAGGCCAATATCAACCCGCAGGATTTCATTCAAACTTCTTGGAGATGTCGCAGCATTTGCTGATGATCCTACGGAACTAGACGATTCTGGATTTTGGCAATTGGCATCGGGCTTGTCCATGGCCAATAGGATTAAGTCGTATTACTATGGTGATCCTTATGAACTTGGGAAATGGGCTACTAGTCTTTCGGCAATTTGAGTCTTATTTTTGCACGTAAAATAGCGTCTGAGGATTGACTGGGAGGCTTGTCATCGTCCAATAGGGGGTTGGTTGTGGTTGTTATATTGTTTTTACTTTTCTTTGATGTGATATCAGCTTGTAGCATTATATTCATTGATGTAATAATATCAGTGTTGTGTACAATTGATTTGCTTCACTCTTTGGGATTAAGCTTGCAGCAATCTACTTTTTTATTTTTACCCGTAATTTTTCAGTACTGTACTTGAGCCAACCCAAACAGTCATTATTTTCAAGACTATATCATGCTGCGATTTATTTGTAATTTGCCTTATTGGAAGTAAATGACGTAAAGAAACATTATTTAGTAAACTGTTATACGTTTGTTACACGATTAAAATGGTGTGACAGTAAAAATTAATAAGAGCTTGTAAAAAGAAAATTTAAAGATTAATTTTCACTGATACATTATCCCAATCATATAACAATTGTATAACAATCTATTAACATACGACTTTGCCAATAGAATACAAATATAAACATTGAGTCTCTGTAGATAGCACAAGACCCTTCTTCTTCCTGGAAGAAACCAAGCCATGAAATCAACATAGAGTGCTGATCCTATATGGTGCATATATATGCCACATTGAAAACATTAAAATCCTTGGAGCAAAAGAGCTCAAATACCAACAATGCACTTTGATAGGATTCTAAGTTCCTTGATCCTCCTCTAATCTAACATCGAATGCGATTAAATGGTTGATACTATAAAGGGTGTTCAGCGTTTCAACACAGGTACCACCAAATATATAGATTCTGAAATCAATATTATAACTATGCAAATGTTTTCGAATATAAGTTTCCAATTTCCAATCAACATGTAGATCTATAGGGTATACACGAATAGATATTTCACAAGCAATGCATTTATCAAACTCAAAATGTATTCAACCGCCGAAACGTTCTGGAATGATTAATTTTTCATAGGAATATTGAATCGTTACAGGTAAACAATTTGCATGGGATAAGGGAATCATGAAACTTTGACCAATGTACCTTACCGCTCGTATTGTTTGTTGGCCATAATTCATGACCCCATTTATCATAGGGAACATATTGTAAATATCTATGAATCTGTTCCGGTATACATATTATACCTTCATTGAATGTAAAGAACACGAGAAAATGTATCGTATTGGTATTGTTTTCGTTCATGACGACTCATTGTTTGCAAGGCCGAAATCTGTCATTGCTTTATGCCTCTCCAAGCAAAAACATGCATCACCTAGAATATTAACGAAAGCTCTAGATTACATTAGTTAAAAAAATTTAATTGAAGTTGTCAACTATTCTAATTGGTGGCATTTTTTCTTTTTTGGCTTACAGTGTAACAAAACTTGGGAATCAAAAGATTAGTAGGATTGAGAGATAAATGAGGCACACCTCGTACTTGTAGGTACACCAAACAGTATATTAACTATAAATAGATTCCGTTTCCCTCCATGAGTACATAAGCAAAACACGCCAAGAAACAAGAATAGAACAAAAAAAAAAAGGCACTCACGCACAAAGGAAAAAGGACAAAAGAAGATGAAGAAAAAGAAAGAGCCAAAACAAAAAGAGTTGGGAAGGGGAGGGAATTAAGGGGGATTGAGATCACTAAAGGACGGATGAAACTAGGTGTATGGGTAGGGGCACTAGCCCCTCAAAAGTTTTAAAGTTTTCTAATGTTTACCCTTTAAAATTAATTTTTTGCCATTCAAAAAGTATTATTTTTAGTTGTCCCATGAAACTAAATTTCTAGTCCGATCCATGCTATGGAGATGGAAGAAAAAATGAATATTTCTACAAACTAAGGGCTCTATCAGATTTGGAGGAAAACTTGGTCAGATTGGAGGAAGTTCCTGCTGCCGCCAGACCACTAGCCCTTCCTCCGCCAAACGCCTAACAAAATTTGGATAGGATTACTAACAAGGTTCTTCTACAATCAACATTGTCAAGGCTGCGAATATCTCATTTGAGAGCATCCAAGAACATCTTCAAGCTCTCAAGTCTCAAATTTTGGATAGGATTACAAACAAGGTTCTTATTTAAAGATAAATAACATGATCAGACTAAAGGCAACAAATTTGCAGTTTGATCATGCAACCAATAACTGCCAAGAGATGGCGTTATATAGACTTGCTTGGTTGCTTTCTTGCTGTAAAACTGTAAAAGGAAGAATGAAAAACTCTTCTTTTATGAGTTACCGATGCGAAGATCAAAGCTTGAGAATCAAAAAATGGATCTTGAAGTTTCATGGAAACCTTGAGAAGCAAACTAAATATAGTACTGAACTATATACAGAGCAATGTGATGGGATCAGCATCACCAACCAAAATGAATCAGAAATATGCACAAGTAGTAGTAATAATCAACTTCATGCAATATCATTGAACAAAGAATATCTTTTATTTACCTTTCAAGCTGAGGAACAAGGAGAATTAAATTTCCGAATCCAAGAAAAAACCAGCCTCACTGTTTTTCATTTGCAAAAGTGAGGAGATTCAAGCCCAAACGACAGCTTAAATTGAAAACTTTACACTTAAATAAGTAAAAAAACCATCAAATTTTCAACAAATAAAATTGGCCAATTGAGTAGCAGTGCTTTGTTTCGACAAAGAAGTTTATTTACAGCAGAGTTCAGCAGATGTAGTAAGTCCACACCTTAGTGACAGGAGAATATTGTGCTCCTGAATGCATGAGCTGAGAACCACAATGGAAGCGTCGAGCCGTTCTTCACGGAGTACATTTCTTTCCACACTCGATTCTTCCGCTGATACACCAACACCTGCTTATGAGTTGCTAGGAAAACATATTCACCTGTCTGACTTATCGGGAAAATGCCCGGAACAAGTCCTCTGATACATCTAAGACTCACCCTATCAGCCAATTGCCATTCTTCCCTCTCATAGTCTTTCAATACCCAAATATTCATCCAAGCATCTGATATCTGCACCACGGACAGGCAACCATCTGATTCCAACAAATAAATCCTATTCCCAGCAGAACCATAGCTGACTTGCTCAGGCAATGGCATCTTCCTCCATATCTCACAATCCAAATCAAGCACAAGAATGCCAGACCAACTACCTGTCAACCAATGCAACGAGCCATTCACAAACACAACTTGATTCCGATTCATGTGCGTGAAATGATCATCTTGAAATGACACAAACTTTGTCCATTTGTTCAACTCCGAATCAAAAACCAAGCATATAAAAGTTCCATCCGACCTATGACCAAAAGAGCGGTGATAGCCCGCCAACACAACCTTAAATTTCTGACTCGAGGAATCGCATGCCAAACCAACCAGAATGGCCTCACCATCAGGGTAAAACCGAGTCACAGGCCTCTCTCTACTCCTAGGAAGCAACCTCAACTCCCTAGTCATTGGATTGCAGATATAGTAAACACCCTTATCAGGAATACTCGAGCAACACAGCAAGCCATTACACGAGGCTCTAACCTTAAATCTATCTTTCAAGAAATCCAAAGAAAATTCAGAAACACCCCTCAGATTATCAACACAAATCAAGCAAGATTTCGATTCTGATGCCTCTGAGACCTCAACCAATACCATAGGGTTCTTGACAGACAATTCATTATAGAGCTGGACAAAATACTTGTCCGAGGACAATCTGTTCCAAAGTTTACACACGGTTTTGCTTCTGAATAGGGACTTCACCGGCAATCTTGCAAGAATTTGAAGAACAACTTCGTCCGGGAAAAACCCATCCCCTTGTGAATTCATAATTAGCAAATTCCAAGAAGAAAAAAAGAAAAATTTGAGATACCCAGATGTGAAAATCGATAGAAAGGTCCAAGCTTTGCTTACCAGATGAAAATCCCGATACGGGTATTCGGCGAAAACTCATTTGATGCGTGTGAATCTGAGTGGGGCTTTTCACTTTTTGCCTTTTGAGTTCGTCATTTTCTTGACTCCGTTGGGCAGTTTTATTATAGTATTTTTCTTGACCAAGCCCCAAGAGGGCCTGAGACTTTGGGGTATAAACAAATTGGCTCTGGCTGCAGAGAGAGAAAGATCTGCAAAGTGTAAACAAAGGAGAGAATCTGATGGAAACTCGAGAGCCGGAGAGAGAATATGACGGTGAATGAAATTATTTGGACCAATTTGATTAACGGTTGTGATTTAACATAAGAGGCAATTTGGGCTTGTGGACCCTCACCAGATTGGCTAATGGGCTATTCGCGGTGATGATGGGGTCAGGCATAAACGAGTTGGATATCCAATGGACCAATGGCAATGAATATGGCATACTTAAGGGAAATGCCACATGCCATAGACGTGGCCTTCACCAATCAACTCATATATATATTTCCCTTTTCCCCCTCTCCCGCTTTGAATTAAAAAAAGAAAAAAAAAAAAAACTTATATATATATATATATATATATACACTTACATGTTAACCCTTGTTTAAAAGAAGAAGAAAAAAAAAAAAAGGAAAACTCAAATAGGAGTATAAGAGCGTTCCCAATAGGCTCTCTAAATACCAATTTTCAGTCAAATTTGGGCTAATTTACAAGAAAAACATGCTCCAACTAACTCTCTACTCTCCTCCCTATATTTAGTTTTGTCATAAACCTCCATACAAAGAGCCAAAATTCACTCCCTACTCATTTTTTTTATGTTATTTCCTCTCACTATCTTTTCACTTTAATGCAATACACTTCTTTTTCCAACTCTAGATCGTGTTACAATAGAGTAATATATAAAGATTTTGTTATATTTTAGTTACTTTTAAAGTTGCTCTTCAGATTTTAAAAAATAAAATTTTCTCCTCAAATTTAGTTTGTATTTGAAGAGCTCACTATCAGAACTACTTGTGAACATACTCGGGTTTGAATTGATTAAACTCAACTCAATTATTAAATAGGCCGTTCGTGAACATGAAATTATGCCCACTTATTAAACAATACAGACTCGTATAAACTTGACTCAATTTGGTTAATGTTTGTGAACAAGCTCATACAAAGCTCGACTCATATATATTTATTAATATGTACATATATATTAATACGTGAGGTAGTATATTATTTATCAAGTAAAAGTAGTAAATATATATTAAATATGTGAGCATAAATTAAGTAACAAATAGCAATAGTCAAGTCTCCAAGAGGTAGCCACGCCTTATAAAGCGGTAGTATCTAGTTCGAATCTCCCTCCCTCCTCTTGTGTGAACATGTCAAAAAAAAAATAGCAATAGTCAATATATATTAATTAACAATAATTAATTGGATATATATCGAATAATAAAAGTAAAAAAAAAAAAAAATGTTTGTTAATGTGTTTTAGGAGTACTTTTTGTTTTTAATTTGAAAAAAATGTGGTGAAGTGACATAAAAGTAAAAGCAATTTTGAATATTTTGTGTTTGAAATTATTTATTAAATTATTAATGTTTTTGTTTTGGAGACAAGAAACAAACATAACGGGGTTGAGCATGCATCTTGTTTTGATCAGAAGTCAAATGAAATGTCCTCCAAGAAATGTTTTAAATTGACTTAATTGCTTCTTGGGATTTGTAAGGGGAGATCAATAAGATTAAAGAGATCGAGGGCATTATGATAACTATAGGGTTTTGGAAGGTCAATTACTTGTACGATGTAATTTCTCATCATATAGATATTGAGTTGTAAGCTCAATCTTACTTCTGTCGTGATTAAGATTTTATTGGATTAGGGAGGTTACGTCTAGTTTTATTGCTGTTGGAGATCAAGGGAAATTATCCTACGAAGGCGCTTTTACGTGGTTAATTGGGCTTCTGCCACCCTCCAAAATCCTTTAAAAATTTGAGGTTTTACTCGAAGCATTTGGAACTCCACGTGCCAAATCATTCAAAGCTACAAAATCAAGTGGAGGATTATTAAAGATATCCACGATTACTGATGGATATTCTAGATCGATTGCTTTTGTTTCGACTCTCAACTAATGAATGAATGAAAATATCTTGTTAACTTTGAAAGCTATTAAAATAACATTTTGCAACAATGCCAACAAAGTAAATGATGAGTTTTTTTTTGTATATAATTTGATTTGTCCACACTAAAAAGGAAATTGCTTAAGTGAATTGTATTTGTAAATTATTATTTATTATTATTTTTTTTTTGTATTATTAGATAGAGTAACACTAAAATTACATTTTTTATTTTATATTCACCCCACAATATTGATGTAACAGTTTCAATCTACCATTAGATCAAATCCTTGTTAAAAAATAATAATAATAATAATTCAATAGTTAATTGAGATTGCCACATTAAATAGATATGATAGAATATTACATAATATGAATAAATAAATAAATAAATAAGTAATGTTATAAATTACATTTTTATCTCGCAACTATAATACAAAACTGTCTTAGATTACTCTAAAATGATAATTAATTAATATACTTATATACTTGGGTATCTATAATATATGTAAGTACATCTAGAAAACTCCAAACCAATGATTACTTAAAGTCTGCTAGTTTTTATATACAAATTAAGATCAAATCCTAGAGCCTTTAGTGAAATCTTTTTTTGGGTAATTGGCTTTGGCATATATGGGCAAATCAAACGAACATTGAGGAAGATTCGAAGTACTCAAGTAAAGTAACCAAAGGGTTCATAGAAGTACCGTCCATCTATATTAGTTTCTATACCTTCTTCGCCTGCCCTCCTTTACCCCTTAACCTCACTACACACACATATTAATACACAAGACAGACAGACAGACAGACAGACAAATTAAGATGCCTGCAGCGGTAACAGCAGAGATGAAGGCCAAAGCAGAGGTTTATTACGGGGATGAAATCTGTAGAGAGAAGTTCATGTTGTTGCTGTCGGAAATGGGCTTCCCGGATGGGCTTCTAATCTTAAAAGACATCGAGGAATGCGGGTACGTGAAAGAGATCGGCTTTGTTTGGCTTAAACACAAGCAGAAGAGAGAGTTCAGGTTTTACAACGTTGTTGTCTGCTACGACACAGAAGTCACGGCGTATTTCGAGCCCAAGAAGATCAAGAACCTGACAGGTGTCAAAGCCAAGGAGTTCTTGATTTGGATTACCCTGAGTGAGATTTATGTGAAGGAGAAGGACCCTCCAGCACGGTGGATTACCTTTAAGACACCAGCAGGGTTGTCCAAGTCTTTTCCAGTATCGGTGTTCGTTGGAGGAGCCATTGATTGAAGAAGTAATTATGGAGGACATATATGCAAGTGTAATTAAAAAAAAATTAAAATACGTATATAAAATGTATTAAACATTTATTTATTTATCCTTTGTTTTGTGTATAAATAATGATTTACTTGTCAATTATATATTATCTCGATGATCAGATGAGTAAGGTAGTTATCCTTTGCTTTCTGTATGGTGTGGCAAAGAAGAAAAGAATATGCTAATTACAAATTATTCTCAAAGAATATGCTTAATTACAAGTGCCTACGTAGCTAGCCTACAGTCGTCTCTTTCCAATTTCTTCACGCAACCGGAAGTGACTATTTTGGAAGATGACGTACGTTGCAGTGCTAGCTGCAATGCAAAGATTTCTGGTACCTTAATTTGGTGCTTAAAGCATGTAAGTCGGATTCAACTACATGCTTAATTAAGACAATAGGAGATTGCAGACGATATGGTGCTTTTCGGTTTATGTAGGAATGGAGGCTCACACCCCACCATAGAGATGAATCAGATTCAGAAGCAAATCTGAACTTTTAATCACAATCATAGGCAGAACAAGCTAGAAAAATTCAATTGACTATAAACCATGTTCATTAAATGACAAGGCGAAATAGTAATAGTTTATCTATCTGTCATCATCGCAATAAGCTTATCTATTGGATTGCCTAAAAAATCACAGTTTCTGACTATTCCTTTCTTGGCATGTTTGTCATATCCAAAAAAAACTATTGAATTGTGCCATTTAATTACCCAATTTTCATATGTTGCTAGTACAAGAGTTTTACAATGAATGATATGAGAAGTGTCAAGCGGGTGGTCAAATTATAACCGGGCTTCTCACTTTTATGCACATCTTTTGGTTCGTTTAGAAATTAGCGGACGAAAATTTGCTCCAACACTTTGGAGAAAGAAAGGTAAAAGCCTTGTAAAGTTAGTTAACCAACCCATGAAAAAGAAAGGAGCTTTGTATTTGAACAGCCTAGAATTAATGGAAATAAAATGTTTCAAATTAATGAAAATAGTGTCCATCAAGGGTGGTGGTTCAATGGCTCAAGGAAGTTTTCAAGTGGTCAGGCCATGTAATGGGGCGTAGGTTGTGAATCTCCGCAATGGAAAATTCTCTTATATGCCTGGCTAGTATTAGCCACCTTTGATTCTCATTGATGCCCTGATAGAGGTTAGACTATGGCTCAGTCAGATTTGAGGGAGCGCCTATGGTTCCTACCGTCTAGGCCTCTCCTGTGTGGCTCCTAACAGGTAAGTGTTACTATGGCCACGCTTAGGTAGGATAGCCACAATTGGTCTCCCCAGCCTACCTTTTTGCTCAAAAATAATAATGATAATAAATAAATAAATAAAAATGAAGTGGGTTATAGTGAAGGAATGTGAAGGAGTATTTTGTTAGAGAATATTTGTGGATTTGATTTTATTGTAATTAGATTTGATAGTAATCTTTGATTTGATGACCAAACTTATCTACCTCAATTCTGCTATAAATAGGAGTACCATATATTGTAAAAGAAATCAAACAATAAAAACATAATGTAGCCCTTTGAGCTTTATCTGTGGATGTAAGTCGTTGAACCACGTAAAATCTTTTGTGTCTATTTTATTTATTTTATTATTTCGCATTTAATATTCAAATCTTTACGAAATTCTTCGATTTGTGGTCTCTTAAGAAGATGATAATTTATTAAATTGGATTGAAGAAAATTTTTAATTTGAAAACTAGTTTCTCCTTGGTGCCCAATTCACTGTTTTGCTAATAGCCATGAAAGTTTGAAACAAATATGTATGCATTTGGCGTACATGTGTTTTTGTTATGGATTGCTTGGGTTGTGTTTTAAAAAGTTAGCATTTGAAAATGGAAAATTTTTGGGGCAGATTTTTTTGAAAACCTATAATTTTAAAGGTTAAGTTGTTTTTAAATGTTAAACTACCATTTTCCTAAATGGTTAATTTGGATATAAGCATATATATATATATATATATAAGTTGCTTATATCCAAATTAATAAAACTTTTTTTTGTAAGTTTTTTTTTTTTTTTAGTTAGAGAAGGTGATTATACCGAATTTAGGTTGTATTTGAATTGTGACTAATTAATTTAAAAAGCAAAAAAAAGTTGAAGGGGGGTTTTAAGTTTTATCGATTGTGTCGTCAAAGTTGTTAGATTCTTAAGTTGTTTTGGAGGTTTTGGCTACTTTAACTACAAACATAATTATGAATGAAAAAAATAATGTACATTTCACCAATCCAATCTTTATATATATACAACCAACACCCTTAATTGTTGTCTTCAACGTTAGGATTGTGAACGAACAAGTTTATTAGGCAAAGAAGATTACCAAGATTTTGCAACCGGACGTACTGTATACCACATTGCAGGCATTATTATCATCACGAATTAGAGAAAGAGTTACCGTTTGGAATCAAATCAGTTTATTTAACTTACAAAATGTACTTACTCACACAAGAATATACCACCCCCACCTGCTCTTAAAATGAAAATCATCGTTACAAAATGTAACCCAAATTCCCACCGGCTCTCTTACAAAAAACCCCTGCCCACCGGCTGCCCAACTCCCAGCAGGCAGCTCCCACCACCCCCGACCAGCCGGTCGAAACAGGCCGGCACCCATGCCCAGGCCGATCCCCACGTCCAGTCGGCTGCCCACCACCAAGCAGGCTGCCCAGCCCATTGTTGGAAGTCGAAATCACCTGAAATCGCTTGAAATAGGCTTTGAAATCGCCTAATATCGACTTCGAAAATCCAACGCCGCCCAACAAGCCAATCACCCCGTCGATCCAGCTGCCCACCGCCGAGCCTGAAATCGCTTGTTTGATCCCCTGTTGGAAGGCTCTTGCCTGAAATCGCTTTTCAGATTTTTTTTCTTTTCTTTTTATTTTATTTTTTCTGGTTATTTAGTTGCTTTTACATCAACTTGTAGTGCATGTGATGAAATTTGTATAATTGCAGTGGATTGATTTGTTCAGTGATTATAGGTAGCAAATTCACATAGATTTCTCATATTTTTATTTCTCTTTTTTTGGGTTATTTTGTTGCTTTTACATCAATTTGTGGTGCAAAAATGTGATAAATTAGTATAGTTGTAGTGGATTGATGTTGGCTTTGCTGTGGGTTGATTTGTTCAGTTGATGAATTTGCATTGATGTTGACTTTGCAGTAGATTGATTTGTGGATGAATTTGCAATGGATGAATTTGTATGTAATTTGAAAAAAATTGCCATGATGGGCACCATAATTGCCAAAAATGTCAGCGGGGAGGGGGCGGCATCTATGCCGGGGAGGGGCAGCGTGGTCTCGCAGTGGAGTTTGAGAAATTTTTTAGGTTCAGACTAGTTGGTAAGCTTTTGTTGGGAATATTATCGGGTGAAGTTTGTTGTTTGGGTTATTATCCTGTAAAACCAAGCTTATTTTTTATGTTAAAATAATATGAGATGGCAGCATTTGAGTGGAAGGTAGAAAACTCATGTTTTTTGCCTTGACCATATAGCAACAACACTCAAAATAAAAATGAAACCCTATTCTCACTCACGCGTGCTTTCAAGTTTTTTTTTTGTTTTTTTTTTTTAAATTTTTTATTTTATTTTATTTTTATTATTAATGGGTTAACCTCAGTTGGGTTAACCCATGACACGTCAGAGGAATGCGGCTAGGAGACGCATTTTTTGCTTCTCCGTAGCATTACTCTTGTTTATTATGTTATTGGTATAGAATTAAGTGAGAGAAAACAGAGAAATATGAAAAATCACATTGTATTGTGCAAATGAAAAATCACATTGTGAGAGAAAAACAGAGAAATAATTTCGGTGAGAGAGAAATTGTGTCGTGAGTGAGAGAGGAGAAAGCACTGGGCAGCAGAGAAATTTTTTTCTCTGCTGCCGGTGTGTGTCTGTGAGAGTGAGAAAGCACTGGGCAGCAGAGAAATTTTTTTTCTCTGCTGCCGGTGTGTGTCTGTGAGAGTGAGAGTGAGAAAGCACTGGGTCGGTGTGTGTCTTTGAGAGTGAGAAAGCTCTCGGCAGCAGAGAAATTTTTTTCTCTGCTGCCGGTGTGTGTCTGTGAGAGTGAGAGAGAGAGAGAGGGGAGTACCGGTTGGGTTTGTGTTGGCAAGCTCTGGCTGGGATGCACGGCGCCGATGGAGAGAAAGAGAGAGGGAGAGGAGAAAAAAGAGGGTTTTGTCTTTTGTGAATGATGTGAGTTGGTGTTTTAATCCGGTGTTTTTCACTTCATTTGCTTTGGTGTGATAATCCTAGTTGTCCAATTTTAATTGGTGGGCACAAAGGAGGTGGTGTAAGAAGTTATCCTCTTAATTATTATTAAGAAGAGAGAATAGTTCATTTGGAGCTAAGATATTGTAACAGATCTTTTCAGCAAGTAGTCTGGAAGTGGGGGAAAGGAAGAAGTGGAAGGTTGTGGAGATGATGGGCTGGATTCTGTTAGATGGGTTGGTTGAGATGTGGTAAAGTGACGTGGGCTTTTCCTAGTTAGTTGGTTGTAACGGTCCAGTAGTAATTGTCTACATCTGGCCTCATTTTAGTTGTTTTACTAGTATAAAAGGCCAAGGCTTGTTAATGAGAACCATTCAGAAGTTTGGCTCTCAATTGTTCTTAGAAGTAGTTAAAATCTCTTAGTTTCCTTAGTTACGTTGACCCTGTAGAAGTAGAGTGTAACAGATATTCGGCAGACCATGTCAAAAAAACAAAAAATCCGCAGGCCCTTTTTCTTGGGTCTGCCCAAGTATGGCGTAGCCCAAGACTTGGCATTTGGATTGTTTTGAAAGGAAAATAATAAATGCATAACTTAAATTTAACTTTGGTCTAATTTTTGTCTTAAGCTAAAAAAAAAAACTGCGGAGGGGAGATATAGCTTTAAACTAGAGAGAAAGATAAATTTGATCTAAAGTTGGGTTTAAGTTATGGCTATATCACACCTCGTTTTGAAAAGAGAAATTCTAGAATCCAATAAAAACTTCATATTTTGCCTACAAAAGTCCATATGACAATATGCCACATCATTTTTTTTTTTTTTTTTGTAGAGGGAAAAAGACAACAAAAAGAAGATGATATGATATCTTGCCACGTGAACTTTTATGGACAAAATATAAAGTTTTTATTAAATTATAGCATATCTCTTTTAAAAACCTATAATTTTAAAGGATAAATTGTTTTTAAATAAAATGTTAAATTGTTTTTAACCATGTTTTCTAATTGCATATATGTAAATTGTAATTTTTAAATCCTATTTGTTTTTTTAAATCACAAACCCAAATTAATAACACTTTTTTTCTAAGTGGTTTTTTTTTTTTTTTTGTTAGATAAAGCGAGTGGACCGAATTTTGATTGTATCTTAATTGTGACCAAATTAATTATAAAGCAAAAAAAAAAAAAAAAAAAAAATTGTTGAAGGGGGATTGAGAAAATAATTTACATTTCACCAATCCAATCTTTATATATATACAACCAGCCACAGCACCCTTAATTGCTGTCTTCAAACGTTAGGATTGAGAAAGGATATGTTTAGGCACAGAAGATTACCAAGATTTTGCAACCATTGCAGGCTTTATTATCCTCAAAACTTTTTCTTTGTCTTTTGAAATGATTATCTTCAAAACTTGAGAGTCAGAGAAGGAGTCTACATGCTTTATTATCCTCAAACCTTTAATAGATGGATTTATTAATAACCACAAGTCCATGGGCCCTAGACCAGTTCTCTATATCATGTTTGTGTAAAGCATGCAAAAGTCGACTTGCTCTTTATCAATTTTTGACTTGTGTATTTCAATTTTTCATGATCCAAAGGTAGATTTGTGGGGATTCAATATGAAAATGTGAGATCGGGTTATTTGATGAAATGGGAATAATCAAAAAATAATAATAATAATTAAAGCCTTGAGCACTTATTTCCAATTCATTTACGTCGGAAACACTTTTATTCTATTTTACTTGGTTTGCTTTTTTCAAGTTTGATTGAGCTTCTACGCTCTAACTCTAGCTAGAACTGAAGATGGATGAAATTGAGATTGTTGAAATCCCCCTTATATGTTTAGAAATTGAAATACAACTTGAAAGTTATTAAAGTTAATGAATTTTAATATTTATTTGTTTTATTTCTTGTAATTCTAATATATATATATATATATATATATATATATATATATATATCTAGCTAGAACTGAAGATGGATGAAATTGAGATTGTTGAAATCCCCCTTATATGTTTAGAAATTGAAATACAACTTGAAAGTTATTAAAGTTAATGAATTTTAATATTTATTTGTTTTATTTCTTGTAATTCTAATATATATATATATATATATATATATATATATAATTAGAGTTGAATCTTTGAAGATGTTCTCTTTTGACCATAAACAAATTTACAAATGGCTACATTTGTATGCTTTGTAATGTAGTTGAAATTGGTTATTGATGAAGAGTATTTACCAGATCAAAGGATTTTAATTGAAGCATACAATGGACATACTAAAATAACTATATCAAATTTCGAACGTGAGGTTCTCTGAAGGACGTTATGGTGATTAAACTCGATTGACTTGTAGAATACCCCATCACATGCACTCACACCTTTTCTAGATGTTTGATGCTGCACACACTGTGCAGACACATTAGTGAACAGTGATGGATTTGATCCGTCATTACTGTGCACTTATTTGTTTTTTGCATTTTTAATTTTGAATAATATATTTTGTAAAAAAAAAAAAAAAAAAAGGCTGGCGGGAGTGAGGCGCATGGCTCCGTACAAAGAAGGGAGCCAAATTCCACAGCTACACGTGGACTGTACGATTCGGCACCGAAAAGAGAAAAAAAAAAATGACAATGATATCTTCCTCTAGGGGATCCTACTACTGAATCTCCACCTCAAGCCAGCTAGCCCTATGTCACGGCACCAATTTTTCGCCTTCAAATCAGCCACGTGATGGCCCTAGGCGATGCCCCTAGCACCCTAGGCAGCCCCAACACACCTCACCACTTGAGGTTAGAATGATCCAATGCACAACACAATCACATCAACACCTTTTATGGGAGTAACACCTCCCAACCCTTACAATTCACTCTTAACGAATCTGTACAAGGACGGACTAGAGTCCACACTCTTTGGAGCTCGTAGTCTCACTCGGCCAACAGGCCTACAAGAGATATCTGAATGACCCAGCCACCAAAGCTTCACAAGACAACAATGAACTCTCACATAGCCCACTGTTTCTCACTACAAAGTCACTCAACACTCTCCCAAGTGTGTGGCCTTCTTCCACAACATTTCTTTGTTACAAGCAACTAGGAACTCTCTTCTAGCAACAAGTAACCACGGCACAACAGCATCTCTGGCAGTTTCTAGCACTCTTCGAGCTTTCTCTACCCTCAGCTCACTTTTAGCTCTATTTAAGACTCTCCCTTCACTGGAACTCTCTTTCTGCCCAGCTATGGGATTATCTCTGGGAATTCTCTAGGATTGTCTGCCCAGTAATGAAGCTCACCCAGCTATATTTATAACCCCAGCAATGCTTGCATCTCTTGGCAGTGGGCTGCCACCTGGCTCCAGCCCACAGCACTCAATACAGCTCCAGCAGCATCAAGCAGGCATGCTGCCACCCAACAACATGTCACACAGCATCCCATAAGCATGTTGTCTCCACTGCAGCAAGCTCCAGCATGTCTTCCCCTTGGGCAGGGCGATTGCCCCCTTGACCAAGCTCTTGGAAGACAGCACCACACGTGCCTCCATGCTCTTGCCTTGCTAGTAGCCACTTGGACCAAGCTTATTGGCCCATTTGAATTTCGGCCAGCATTCCACACTGGCGCCCTACCCCATGGCATGCCTTGCAGGCTCTCTTGCAATATCACAACAACTTGTACAGCATGCAGCAGCACCACCAAGGCCATTGTCTCGGTATTCTTGCACTATAGCACACCTTATCCAGCAAGTCACCTGAGCCAGTGCCCCTACCAAGGCCACTGTTCCCCCACAAGCCTTCTGGACCCATACTATGCAGTCGTCTTCCATGTGCCTTTCAGCACCTTAAGGCCAACTAGCACGCCCCATACCATGTAGCTAGCCCCAAGGGCACTCAAGCACCCAACTCAGCATCCAATACTTGGGCAGGGCAGTGCCACCAAGTAGCCACTGCTTGCAAGCACACATCGGCATCACTCAAAGGCATCTTGGGCGCCAAGTGGCCCCTCTCAGTAGCTTCCAACATCATGGCCTAATCAGACAGCATACAAGGGCTTGGGCCACACCCAGCCCACTCACACAAGCCATCCCTAGCAACCCATGCGCCCCACAGCAACCTTGGGCCAACACCCCTCCTGATCCATTGCAACAACACAGAGCCATCCAAGTATACTAAGCCAACCAGGGTGGACTGCCACCATACAGTCCAACCTTTCAACACTGCAACTCAGCCACGGCACACACATAGCCCTCGCAGTATCGTCTTCCCCTTGGCATGCACTCTTCATGCCATAGTATCGTGGCTAGCAAGGGTGCTGTGCACACTACCCTTGCTGCCACGCAACAGCCTTGTCATGGCCATGACAAACCACCCCCAACGTGAGGTTCTCTGAAGGACGTTATGGTAATTAAACTCGATTGACTTGTGGAATACCCCATTACATGCACTCATGCCTTTTCTAGATGTCTGACGCTGCACACACTGTGCAGACATAGTAGTTAACAGTGACGGATTTGATCTGTCATCACTGTACACTTATTTGTTTTTGCATTTTTAATTTCAAATAATATTTTTGTAAAAAAAAACAAAAAGCTGTTGGGAGTGAGGTGTATGGCTCAGTACAAATAAGGGAGCCCAATTCCGTAGCTACGCGTGGACTGTACGATTTGGCACCGAAAAAAAAAAATGATGATGATATCTTCCTCTAAGGGATCCTACTATTGAATATCCACCTCAGGCCAGGTAGCCCTATGTCACGGTGCCAACCCAACTTTGTGGCCCTCTTCCACAACACTTCTCTGTTACAAGCAACTAAGAACTCTCTTCTAGCAGCAAGCAACCACGGCATCCAGCAGCATCTCTGGCAGTCTCTAGCACTCTTTGAGCTTTCTCTACCCTCAGCTCACTTTCAGCTCTATTTGAGACTCTCCTTTCCTCTTGAACTCTCTTTCTGCCCAGCTATAGGATTATCTCTGGGCATTCTCTAGGATTGTCTACCCAGCAAGGAAGCTCACCTAGCTATATTTATAGCCCCAACAGTGCCTTCATCTCTTGCCAGTGGGCTGCCAGCTGGTTCCAATCCACAACACTCAATGCAGCTCCAGCAGCATCAAGCAGGCATGCTGCCACCCAACAACATGCCACACAGCATCCCATAAGCATGTTGTCTCCACTACAGCAAGCTCCAACATGTCTTCCCCTTGGGCAGGGCGATTACCCCATTGACCAAGCTCCTAAAAGACAGCACCACACGTGCCTCCATGCTCCTGCCTTGCTAGCAGCCACCTGGACCAAGCTTATTGGCTCATTTGAATTTCGGCCAGCACTTCACACTGGCGCCCTGCCCCATGGCAGGCCTTGCAGGCTCTCCTGCAATATCACAGCAACCCAAGGCCACTGTCTCGGTATTCTTGCACTGTAGCACACCTTGCCCAATAGGTCACCTAAGCCAGTGCCCCTACCAAGGCCACTGTTCCCCCACAAGCCTACTGCACCCACATTATGCAGCAGTCTTCCATGTACCTTCCAGCACCCCAAGGCCAGCTAGCACGCCCCATACCATGTAGCTAGCCCCAAGGCCACTCAAACACCCAACTTAGCATCCAACACTTATGGAGGGCAGTGCCACCACGTGGCCACTACCTGGAAGCACACATTGACATCACTCAAAGGCATTTTGGGTGCCATGTGGCCCCTCTCAGTAGCTTCCAGCATCATGGCCTAATCAAACAGCATACAAGGGCTTGGGCCACGCCCAGCCCACTCACACAAGCCATCCCTAGCAACCCATGCGCCCTACAGCAACCTTGGGCAAACACCCCTCCTGATCCATTGTAGCAACACTGAGCCATCCAAGCACATTGAGCCAACCAGGATGGATTGCCACCATACAACCCAACCTTCCAACACTGCAACTTAGCCATGGCACACATGTAACCCTAGTAGCATCGTCTTCCCCTTGGCATGCACTCTTCATGCCATAGTATCGTGGCTAGTAAGGGTTCTGTGCACACTGCCCTTACTGCCACGCCACAACCTTGTCATAGCCGTGACACCTATCTCCTGTCAAAGGAAAGAGAGAGAGAAAAAAAAAAAAAAGATCAGACTTCGAAAATCAATAAAACCCACGTGAAACTTGCAATTATTTACTGCACCCATCTTTATTTTGTCATATGATCATCAACGTCACTGTATTGCCTTATAAAAGCCTTCCAACCTTCCAATGCAATTTCTTGAGCTGGGTTTATTACAGCACTCGTGATTTATTGAGCCCATCAAGTCATCAACGTCACTTAAAAACCCCTTCTTTTTACCCTGACACTCTGATTGATGATGTCAATACATGTGCCTGGGTCAGAAAAAACCATTAAACTTCTTTTTTTCTTCTTCTTAAATCTGCAAAAATCCTTTTACTTATTTTAAATTACACTAGAGGGAAGGAAAGTCATGCGCATTAATATTGTGCAGGCTGTAGGCATCATATTGCTATCATCACCAGCTCATGAAAGTTGACAATCATCAATATTTGTGCAGGCAGAATATTGTTTTACAGCTCCATTATCATTTCAAACTCTATGTTTAATTATTATTATGGAAAAATTCACTTTACCCCCCTGAAGTTTTAGGTGTTTTTAAATTTGAACCCCAAAGTTTAAAAATTGGCAATGTACCCCCCTAATGTTTTAAAAATTTTCAATTTAAACCTTTCGTTACTAATTTCCGTCAAATTGGACGAAAATCTATATAATTGCGTAATTACCCTCATGCTTTTTTTTTTTCTTTTTTAATTTCCGTCCAATTTAACGAAAATTAGTAACATAAGTTTTAATATTGTGCAGGCTGTAGGCATCCTATTGCTATCATCACCAGCTCACGAAAGTTGACAATCATCAATATTTGTGCAGGAAGAATATTGTTTTACAGCCCCATTATCATTTCAAACTCTATGTTTAATTATTATTAGGAAAAAATCCACTTTACCCCCCTGAAGTTTCGGGTGTTTTTCAATTTGAACCCCAAAGTTTAAAAATTGGCAATGTACCCCCCTAATGTTTTAAAATTTTTTAATTTAAACCTTCAGTTATTAATTTCCGTCAAATTGGACGAAAATCTATAAAATTACGTAATTACCCTCATGCTTTTTTCTTTTTTTTCTTTTTCTTTTTTTCTTTCCGTCCAATTTAACGAAAATTAGTAATAGAAGTTTTAATATTGTGCAGGCTGTAGGCATCCTATTGCTATCATCACTAGCTCACGAAAGTTGACAATCATCAATATTTGTGCAGGCAGAATATTGTTTTACAGCTCCATTATCATTTCAAACTCTATGTTTAATTATTATTAGGGAAAAATTCACTTTACCCCCCCTGAAGTTTCAGGTGTTTTTTAATTTGAACCCCAAAGTTTAAAAATTGGCAATGTACCCCCTAATGTTTTAAAAATTTTCAATTTAAACCTTCTGTTACTAATTTCTGTCAAATTGGACGAAAATCTATAAAATTACGTAATTACCCTCATGCTTTTTTTTTTTTTTCTTTCTTTCCGTCCAATTTAACGGAAATTAGTAATAGAAGTTTTAATACTGTGCAGGCTGTAGGCATCCTATTGCTATCATCACCAGCTCACGAAAGTTGACAATCATCAATATTTGTGCAGGCAGAATATTGTTTTACAGCTCCATTATCATTTCAAACACTATGTTTAATTATTATTAGGAAAAAATTCACTTTACCCCCCTGAAGTTTTAGGTGTTTTTTAATTTGAACCCCAAAGTTTAAAAATTGACAATGTACCCCCCTAATGTTCTAAAAACTTTCAATTTAAACCTTCTGTTACTAATTTCCGTCAAATTGGACAAAAATCTATGAAATTACATAATTACCCTCATGCTTTTTTCTTTTTTAATTTCCGTCCAATTTAACGAAAATTAGTAACAAAAGTTTTAATATTGTGCAGGCTGTAGGCATCCTATTGCTATCATTACCAGCTCACGAAAGTTGACAATCACCAATATTTGTGCAGGAAGAATATTGTTTTACATCCCCATTGTCATTTTAAACTCTATGTTTAATTATTATTAGGGAAAAATCCACTTTACCCCCCTGAAGTTTCAGGTGTTTTTCAATTTGAACCATAAAGTTTAAAAATTGGCAATGTACCCCATTAACGTTTTAAAAATTTTTAATTTAAACCTTCTGTTACTAATTTCCGTCAAATTTGACGAAAATCTATAAAATTACATAACTACCCTCGTGCTTTTTTCTTTTTTTTTTCTTTTTCTTTTTTTCTTTCCGTCCAATTTAACGGAAATTAGTAATAGAAGTTTTAATATTGTGTAGGCTGTAGGCATCCTATTACTATCATCACCAGCTCACGAAAATTGACAATCATCAATATTTGTGCAGACAGAATATTGTTTTACAGCTCCATTATCATTTCAAACTCTATGTTTAATTATTATTAGGGAAAAATTCACTTTACCCTCCTGAAGTTTTAGGTGTTTTTTCATTTGAACCCCAAAGTTTAAAAATTGGCAATGTACCCCCTAATGTTTTAAAAATTTTCAATTTAAACCTTTCGTTACTAATTTCCGTCAAATTGGACGAAAATCTATAAAATTACATAATTACCCTCATGCTTTTTTCTTTTTTCTTTTTTGGGGGAACTTCACTTACCCCCCTTATACTTTCGCGCTTTTTGCAGACACCCCCTCATTGTTCAAAACCACTCACTTTGATGTATCCAACTTTCGTTTCCTTTCACTTTACCCCTTCCGTTAGGATTTTCTGTTAAATCCTGACGGAAATGGTGGAAAATTACAATCGTGCCCTTATTTTTTATTAAAAATATATTTTTTTAAAAAATAATTTAGGGGTAGAAAGGTCAAAAGTTAACGGTAGGGGGGTATTTGAAAGGAAACGAAAGTTTGATACACCAAAGTGAGAGGTTTTGAACAATAGGGGGGTGTTTGCAAAAAGCGCGAAAGTATAGGGGGGGTAAGTGAAGTTTCCCCCTCTTTTTTTTTTTCTTTTTTAATTTCCGTCCAATTTAACGAAAATTAGTAACAGAAGTTTTAATATTGTGCAGGCTGTAGGCATCCTATTGCTATCATCACCAGCTCACGAAAGTTGACAATCATCAATATTTGTGCATGAAGAATATTGCTTTACATCCCCATTGTCATTTTAAACTCTATATTTAATTATTATTAGGGAAAAATCCACTTTACCCCCCTGAAGTTTCAGATGTTTTTCAATTTGAACCCCAAAGTTTAAAAATTGGCAATGTACCCCCCTAATGTTTTAAAAATTTTCAATTTAAACCTTCCGTTACTAATTTCCGTCAAATTGGACGAAAATTTATAAAATTACGTAATTACCCTCATGCTTTTTTTTTTTTTTTTCTTTCCGTCCAATTTAACGGAAATTAGTAATAGAAGTTTTACTATTGTGCAGGCTGTAGGCATCCTATTGCTATCATCACCAGCTCACGAAAGTTGACAATCATCAATATTTGTGCAGGCAGAATATTGTTTTACAGCCTCATTATCAATTCAAACTTTATGTTTAATTATTATTAGGGAAAAATTCACTTTATGTTTTTCAATTTGAACCCCAAAATTTAAAAATTAGCAATTTACCCCCTAATGTTTTAAAAATTTTCAATTTAAACCTTCTGTTACTAATTTCGGTTAAATTGGACGAAAATCTATAAAATTACGTAATTACCCTCATGCTTTTTTTTTTTTTTAAATTTCCGTCAAATTTAACGGAAATTAGTAACAGAAGTTTTGAATTGAAAATTTTTGAAACATTAGGGGAGTACATTGCCAATTTTTAAACTTTGAGGTTCAAATTGAAAAATCTCTAAAACTTCAGGGGGGTAAAGTAGGTTTTCCCATTATTATTATTCTTTTCAAAAATAAAATTTATAAAAGGGCCTTTTTTGTTTGGTAAGCATAAAAGGGATTTTCTTAACTCAATATATGATGGATCTAATTGATAGATGAATTTAATTAAAAGTGAATTTAATAGCTATTTTGATTTTAATGAGATATCTGTTGGTGGTGATATTTGTTCGGATTGCTTAACTTCAATTTGGAGCAGCTGCTAATGGACCTGCATCATCCCCTATCGATTCCCCAGTTGGTTTTACTTGGTGACTCTCCAACTAGCTCATCAATATCAGGTACTTGTCAATATGACATTCAACAAATCGTTCTAAAAAACCAATGATAGAATACAGAAGGCCAACTGCAATTAAACTAGAGGCTAATAAATAATAAATATTATTGTTGATACAATTGCTTGCACTTTGATAATTCGGCCAACAATACCTGTCAGGACAAGCATAACGTGATGCAGTGTTAATATCTCATGCTAACAAAAATACCACTCATTCTCTTTTTCAATATGATATGATACATATATTGATACTTCTCATCGACCATTTGAAACATTTTAAGTCCCAGTAACCTTAAAAATTATTTTTGAAATCAATTTTCTACTATTTTTTAGCCCTTTTTTAACATAAATGTTTAATTTATTTAACGGACTCTTCGTATGTACTTGCAATTTAATAATGAAACCAAGGTATGAAAAACTACTAATTTCTGTATGCGTCTTTTTTTTTTTTTTTTTCTTGTAAAATGTATCAATTAATCAAATGAGTATGAAGAAAAGAGCTAGATGTTCAATGGTTTTTGTGGAAGTGATGATTGCTGAAAAAAAAAAAATAGTGTTATTCATTTAGGATATTGTGGTAGTTGCTTTTTAAAAAATACTAAACATTGCAGTTGTATATCGTTTTTTTTATTATAAAAATTAATTGTAGACATTGTTGTTTCTTGCAGTTAGAGCCAAATGATTTGTTTAAACCGTATTCATCAAACGAATTGATGATTTGGTCAAATACTCAACATCTCTATTTTAATATGGGCCCAATACAATTTGGACATCATATTGTAACATTACAGGTTAGATGAAAAATTTAAAGGAAAATTTATTCGAAAGATAGAAACTTAGGAGAATGTGTTACCTTTTGCATATGCCTAACTATTGTTTATGTTATTACCTTTGTAGGTTATCAGTCATTATGCTCCAGGTTTATGCATTTGACGACTTTTTACTCCTCTAAAAACTAGGGTAAGCTAAAATGATATCATCTACTTACTTGATATGAAGTCATTTTGAGCTATTATGCCTGGGTATTTGTATTCGTACACTTAAATTTGAACCCCGTAAAATCTTTCATGGGAGAAAAATTATGTTGCAACTCAATTTATTCTATTTTGTATTATAGGACAAAACTACCGTTGTGCTACAATTTTGAATAAATTTATAATGATTTAGGATATAAGCAACACCATTTTGGGAAGTCTTCACAGTGCACAATAGATGATTTTCGAATGATTGATATCCTTAATAAAGTAGAATGCAAATTTGTGGTAAAGTTGAAACATATCAAAGTAGAACTTTGTCAACTGTGACATAAATGTAAGTTTAATTGAAGATTTGTTCTTGCTGAGATCTTCTCAATAAGATCTTAATTCATGTTCTAGGTAGAAATATAAGGCAATCATGAATATCAAGATAAAGATGTCAACCAGAGCTCAACCCTACCAAGATTTTAAGAAAGAGCACAATATGGGTACGATAACTGAACAATTTGTTTACATTTTTCATATAAATTAATTTGGTACTATTTTGCATTTTTATTCATTAGTATATATTTGTTTCTTAAAAAAACAACAATTTATTATGTTTTTTCTATTTTTTGTTGTTGCAATGAATAAGAAAAGCATGCCACGAGACATTATATTTGAAATTTCTATGACGAAGGGGTGCGATTGGTAGAAAGATATTTGTGTATGTTCACCCCTAATCTGTTTTTCTTTTTCTTTTAAAAAGGAAAATTGATTTCAATTTTCTGATTTAAACATCTATGTTAAAAAATGGCTAAAAACTTCAATAGTATGAAATTGATTTCAAAAATAACTTTTAAGGTTACTGGGACTTAAAGATGTTTCAAGTGGTCGATGAGATGTATCAATATATGCATCATATCATCTTGAAGAAGAGAATGAGTGGTATTGTTGTTGGCATGAGATATTAACACTGCATCAAGACAAAATTAGGAATTCAAATAATGTCGGCGCCAAAACGCAGGTGATTCATTGGAAAATGTCGGCGGTAAATACTACGATGCCTAAGTCAGTAAGATAAACTTTGAAATAATATAAAGCAAAAGGATGGAGATGGAGAGACTGCAAACTTGGGTCTAAATGTCCGATACCTTTTTTTATAAGTTTGTCATTGATAAGACGAGTAGGTTTAGGATGGCAACCATTGGAGGTCTAGGGCTCAATATGGAAGGTCAATAATTCTCATGAACTTTGCTTTTGGGTTTGATCAGACCTAGCCCAACTAGGCAAGGCCATTGATGGGGAGAATCCTTTCCTTCTATGACCTTCTTATCATAAGTCCGTCTTGTGAACGACCAATGGTCCGAGGACTAACAATGTTTCTCCGGGAGTATGTTGATTCAAGGGTCCTTATGGTGCCAACAACTCTAGAAATCAAACAACCTTTCCACCTCAACATCTTGGTCTCTTTCAAGGTAAAAACCTCTTCTTCACTCTATAAATAGGTATCCTTTCTTATACGATGCAAATCAACCGAACACCCTTGCTTCCTAGTTCCTCCCCACTCCCTTGCTTCCTAGTTCCTCCCACTCATTTTCCCGCTGTTAAGAATATTATGCTAGGGTTATTTATTTGTTATTTACTTCCTTAGGTATTATTAGTCTACTAGGTTTACCTTTCCTTAGTCTACTAGGTTTACCTTTCGTTAGTCTATTAAGTTACTTGCCTCTCTATAAATAGAAGTCTTTGTATTCATTATCATAACAAAATATCAATACAATGTAGTCTATTGTGTGCTTCCGCTCTTCTATATCTCTCCATTATTCAACATGCTATCAAAGCATTCTAACACCTGTAACAATGGATTATGTGAGGAGAATCCAAACGCTACCAACGTGCGGCGACTGTTACATGTTCTTTTTCAAAACGAGTTAACACCAAGGTTTGGTTTAATTTTATTTTGCTATTTGTTAATTTTTAGTTTTTTTTTTTTTTTTAGTATTCTTTGAATTTTAGTACTCGATTTGTCTGAAAAATCAAAAATGGAAAGTGAAAATCAAGAAGATTGAGGGCGGAACAATTATTACTGACAATGCCGGAGGTTTTGTCAGTTTAATCACTCTTGAATGTTTCGAGGCCACCCGATGGAGTTTCTTTTTGGCCGTGGCTGGAAGGTTACGGCAGTAATGTTTTTTTATTTATTTTATTTCTATGTTTTTGATTTTTTTTTTATAGAATTTTTATATAGAATTAATTAGTTTTTTTGGCATATTTTTTTATCAAGAGAATGGAATTGTGTCAGAAGATGTTGACTTCTCCGGACAATGGATGTATAACTTTAATGGGCACGCAGCGGTTGTCCAGAATGCCTCTACCACTTTTACCGAGAGGAATGAATGAAAGTGTTTTAAGTTTTAATTTGTAATGGAAACATTTGGTATTAGTGCCACAAGCGCTGTACACCACCAAGCCCCCTGCCGACTAACCTCCATACGCCGAACAAAGCTCCACTGCCGAAGAACATCCGATCCTATACAGGGGTAACATTCTCCCTCTCCAGATCTGTTTTTTCTTCCTATTTCTTTTTATTATTATTATTATTTGAAATTAGAGACATGTTTATGTATAGCTTCCTAGTAACTGATAATATGCTGTGAGTGGCATCGATGATTATGATCATAAGCAATGTTATTAATCTTAATATGTTCCTTTAGCTCCTTTTGTTTGTTTGTTTATGTTTGTGTTTTTTTTTTCCATTGATTGAATTTTTAATTTGTGGGACAAGAATTTAATTGAAGCCGTAATCTATCTGTATTGAATTTGTGTGAGAGAGATAAAAGTGGGAAAGTTAGGTTTTTTAGTGAATATTTTGAATCAGTATTACAGTATAAAGGACATTATGGATTTTTTTTTTTTTTTTTACACTTTTAACTGTTCATTTGATTGTTGTACTGTATTAAATTTTTTTTATTTGCGAATTTTTTATGATAATTAAAAATCTCTTTCAAAAATTTTTAAAGGGAGAAAAATGATGTTGCAACTCAATTTATTCAATTTTGTATTATAGGACAAAACTACCGTTGTGCTACAATTTTGAATAAATTTATAATGATTTAGGATATAAGCAACACCATTTTGGGAAGTCTTCACAGTGCAGAATAGATGATTTTCAAATGATTGATATCCTTAATAAAGTAGAATGCAAATCTGTGGTAAAGTTGTAAGATATCCAAGTAGAACTTTGTCAACTGTGACATAAATGTAAGTTTAACTGAAGATTTGTTCTTGCTGAGATCTTCTCAATAAGATCTTAATTCATGTTCTAAGTAGAAATACAAAGCAATCATGAATATCAAGATAGAGATGTTAACTAGAGCTCAACCCTACCAAGATTTGAGAAAGAGCACAGTATGGGTACGATAATCCAACAATTTGTTTACATTTTTTCATATAAATTAATTTGGTACTATTTTGCATTTTTATTCATTAGTATATATTTGTTCCTTAAAAAAAAACAATTTATTATGTTTTTTCTATTTTTTTTTCGTTGCAATAAATAAGAAGAGCATGCAACGAGACATTATATTTGAAATTTCTATGACGAAGGGGTGCGATTGGTAGAAAGATACTTTTAAATGTCCTTCTACTGAATAAACTTTTAAATGTCCTTCTACTGAATAAAACTTGACATTTAAAAGTAAATTATGGAAGAGAACAAAACAAAAATTGAGCATGAACATGATTGGCTAATTAAAAACAAAAAACAAGAATTCAAAAAAAGAAACGATTTATATATAGACAACATCAATCAGTGGCGGAGCCAAGATTTTAAATTAGAGAGGTCAAAATTAAACAAAAATTGATTATAAAAGATAATTAAAAATATATGTATGTTATTCGAATTTGGTATCTATCATTAGGGAGGTAATAAAAAAGTGTTATTTTTAAGCAATGATTTACTAGCTGATTTATTAAATCTATCTCGACAAGAGCTCGTTTAAAATTTGAATGGAGATCAATAAAATCATTTATGTTCTCCATAATCTTAGTTAATTACAATTATATATTTAATACAATTAAAATATGTAACAAAAACTATATATATTCATAAAAAATTAATTTATATTAAGCAATTTAAATATAAAACTGTACACAATTTTATTATTTAATAATAAATTAATAAAAAAAATTGATTACCTACCTGGAATTTTTCTAGAAAAAGAAATAGTAAAAAAAAAAGGCTGCCTTTATGCTCAGTTTTAGATGGTTTTTTCAGTACTCACCTCTTTAGAAAAGTTATTATTATTTTTTAATTTATTATTATTTAATAATAAATCTACTGGAATACTCAATACAAATCATTATTTATATTGATTTGAGTTTCTTGCATTTATCCTTTATCCATCTCACCACTGCGTGCACCTTTTTTTATTTATATTGATTTGAGGTTCTTGCATTTATCCTTTATCCATCTCACCACTGCGTGCACCTTTTTTTTTTTTTTTTTTTCAGGAAATGTTAGGTGTTTTTATAGTGTTTTTCTGATATCCTCCTCATTGTAATGTGACTTTTAAAATTATCGTTGAATTTAATATTATCATTATTGACTTTTAATTTATTGGTGGTCTTAAAAACCACATCACAATTGGAAGGACATTAGGAGAACACTAGAAGAATACCTAGCATTTTTTTTTAAAAAAAAAAACATATGATTTAATAAATTGATGTGGTGTAAAACTTATTTTTTATGGTATCCAATTATAAGGTAACACATCAGCTAAGATTAGTGTGTTGTTTGATTCTCCCTAAGAAACAAACGTCGTTTATTTGCTATGTAGTTCTAAATTAACGCCGTTTACTTTGAAAAAGAAAATAAAAGGCACACTCTCTCTGTTTTGTGATTTTTTTACCTTCTTCCTCTTGTAAATTTGCAATGAATTTTGACACATGATCGATGAACTACCACCCAATGGGAGGGGATTCTCTGATCGATGAACTGCCAACGATCGTGCCTCGGGCAACAAAAAGCCATTAAACTTTTTTCCTTTTTTATTTTTAACTATTTTTTATTTACTTACATTGACGTGGACACTTGATTCCTGTCGGATCTTATCAACACCTGGGCTCTATTTTGTGGTCTTCGGGTGGGACCCTCTTTATCATAAGAAAAGTTTATCGCTCTAGGATTAGGTGATTATAGGCATTTAGGCATAGTAGTGATAGCCTCAGCTACGGCCATGATGATGAATCTATCATTTTGAAAAAAAACAAATATCTCTCTGGACACGACACGTGGCGGTTAACTACTGACTTGGTTTTATATTGACCGTTTTCCCCTCTTCTTTTGTGCTTTTTTCTCTTTTATTTGAAGGTAATTGTGACTTTTTCTCTTTTTATTATTAATATTAATAATATTAATATTAAGCACGAAATACGGGGCATTTGGTCATTAAAAAAATGCAACTCACAAGTTTCAGTGAAACGAAGCATTTTTGTTATCTTCTTCATTACTAAATGTTTAAACGACACCGTGTATCATCTTCTTCATTGTCATATATTATAGTCTGAGTAGTGCATGCGTTTGGTTCATTATTTCTGACGCAATTTCCTTGAACACAACCTAGAGGGAAACTCGTTTTCAAAAACGGATACTCACAAAAGGAGAAATGCGAGAGCAACACAACTAGGAGGGAAGCTCAAAGAAGAAATGTGAGAGCAACACAACGTGGAGGAAGCTCATTTTCAAAAATTGATACTCACAAAAGAAGAAATGCGATGGAGAAATCAAACAGTCTTTCCACCTCAACATCTCGGTCTCTTTCAAGGTAAAAACCTCTTCTTCACTCTATAAATAGGTATCCTTTCTTATACGATGCAAATCAACCGAACACCCTTGCTTCCTAGTTCCTCCCACTCCCTTTCCCGCTGTTAAGAATATTATGCTAGGGTTATTTACTTGTTATTTACTTCCTTAGGTATTATTAGTCTACTAGGTTTACCTTTCCTTAGTCTATTAGGTTACTTGTCTCTCTATAATTAGAGGCATCTATATTGATTATCATAACAGAATATTAATACAATGTAGTCTATTGTGTGCTTTCACTCTTCCTATTATTCTTCTGCTCTTCTATATCTCTCAATTATTCCAACATGCTAACAAAGCATTCTAACATAGTATCAGAGCTACTTTTCTGTGGCCTTCAATAAACGTATTTTTTAGTGTTTTCCATTTGTCGAATTTTAATCTCATTGCCCTACATCAAGCGCTACCAAAATTTCGGCTGCCCATAGTCTCAATATCGTGCCAGCCTATAGATCTGGATCAGCCATCGGCCTTCCGCCATACGCCTCTACCATTTTCTACCTGCACCGCCATTGCCCTTGCAGGAGCTACACGCTCCTGCCGCCGCCGACAGTTCAGACGCCGCCAAGTATAGATCCAAAGAGATCTAAAGCGTCCAAGCTTCCATGGTGGCGCCCGCACGTGCCACTAGAAGGTTCTGTCCGTCAGTAAACGCGCCTCCACGCGAGTCCCAAGAGCAGTTCATGCCCCGGCAAGACTCGCCTCAGAATCTGTCCATTCTGTTATGCACCACCACACAGCGCCGATCACCTCGATAATAGCGCCAATTGATAGATCAGGGCCAAATGAGTCTAAAGCCATCAAGCACAGCCTCATCGGAGTCTACATGTGCCCTTATGCGTCGGTAGAAGCTCCTGCGAGTGCACCACACACACCAGCACATCTCTTCTTCTCCTGTCAGCCACGTGTGAACGTCTCAATGTGCCACGTCAGCCCTATCGCCACGTCAGCCGTAGGCAATGTCATCTAGCGCTACATTAGTGCCTCTACCACGTCATCAGATCTGCCATGTCAGCTTCATTGCCATTGCAGCACATCGGCCACATTAGCACCTTGGCATGGTTAACTTTTCTTTCGTTGACTTTTGAATTTGACTTTCTACAGTGCTGACCATTGACTTTTACCGGACTCAAAGTTGACCAGGTGTTTTTCACTCAATTTTTCGTCCTGATTTCAAATTTGTGGTCTATTTTTACTTTTGGTATCTCTATTTGGTAGAAAAAAAGATTCTTCTCTAAATTTAGGCATTTGTTTTATGCTGTTCAAGTCGGTTTATGCATTATTCAATTTGATTCCACAGCCTTTTTCTTTGGCGCAGTTCAATCCGGTTCATTTTTCTTACGGTAGGCACTCTCGGGTCAGACCAATCTTTCCTCAAGTCCATGGGTTTTCGGGGCCAAAGAAGCCCCTTTCAATCGGCCCACTTATGCCATGTCAAATGCCGTCATCACTGGTCACTGCATTCTCTCCTAGGCCATTGATCCATTACTAATGAAAAATTTTTGGGTCAGACCTTTCAACCATCCAAGGGTTTCAGGCATGATTAGCTTCTTCAACCGGCCATTTTTCTCCCTACTTAGCTTAGCCGACCAAGCAAGACGGTCTACTAGTTAGAATTTTTGGGTCAGACTTTAGCTCAGCCGACCAGGCAAGATAGTCCAAGGGTTTCAGGCATGATTAGCCTCTTCAACCAGCCCTGCTTATCTCGGCTAACCAGGCGAGACGGTCTACTAGGTTTCAAGCATGATTAGCTTCTTCAACCGGCCCTTTTTCTCCCTACTTAGCTTAGCCGACCAGGCAAGACGGTCTACTAGTTAGAATTTTTGGGTCAGACTTTAGCTCAGCCGACCAGGCAAGATAGTCCAAGGGTTTCAGGCATGATTAGCCTCTTCAACCAGCCCTGCTTATCTCGGCTAACCAGGCGAGACGGTCTACTAGTTAGAATTTTTTGGTCAAACTTTAGCTCAACCGACCAGGCGAGACGGTCCAAGGGTTACGGGCCAAACAAGCCCCTTTTAACTGGCCCTGCTTTCTCTCTGCTCGACCAAAAGAGGCCAGCTTCTTCATTACTAGTATATGGTTTTCAAGTCAAATTACAACCAAGTGAACCAAGCTCCAGCTTAAATGCATTGCTCAATTCAAGTAGAATCCACCAGTCTCTAGCAACTTTTATGGCGTAAATCGGCAACTCTTTCGGCACAAGCAACTTTTTCGGCGAATTCATTTTTCTTTCCCTTTTCTTTTACCCTTACACATTGAGTTTGAGAGGATGTTAAAATTATTATGTTAGGGTTATTTATTTGTTATTTACTTCCTTAGGTATTATTAGTCTACTAGGTTTACCTTTCCTTAGTCTATTAGGTTACTTGCCTCTCTATAAATAGAGACCTCTGTATTCATTATCATAACAGAATATCAATACAATGTAGTCTATTGTGTACTTCTGCTCTTCTATATCTCTCCATTATTCAACATGCTATCAAAGCATTCTAACACCTATAACAATGGATTATGTGAATTTCGTATGTCCTGTGAACGCTACCAACGTGCAGCGACTGTTACGTGTTCTTTTTCAAAACGAGTTAACACCAAGTTTTGGTTTAATTTTATTTTGCTATTTGTTAATTTTTATTTTATTTTATTTTTATTTAGTATTCTTTGAATTTTAGTACTCGATTGTCTGAAAAATAAAAAATGGAAAGTGAAAATCAAGAAGATTGAGGGCGGAACAATTATTACTGACAATGCCGGAGGTTTTGTCGGTTTAATCACTCTTGAATGTTTCGGGGCCACCTGATGGAGTTTCTTTTTGGCCGTGGCTGGAAGGTTACAGCGGTAATGTTTTTTATTTATTTTATTTCTATGTTTTTTTTTTTTTTTTTTAGAATTTTTATATAGAATTAATTAGTTTTTTTGGTATATTTTTTTTATCAAGAGAATGGAATTGTGTCAAAAGATGTTGACTTCTCCGAACAATGGATGTATAACTTTAATGGGCACGCAGCGGTTGTCCAGATACCTCTACCACTTTTACCGAGAGGAATGAATGAAAGTGTTTTAAGTTTTATTTTGTAATGGAAACATTCGGTATTTGTTGAAAAAGACAACAGAAAGATAATTGTGGAGAAGAAATTTGTATTTTTGATGTGTTTTGAATTGTACAATGGAATGGCCTATTTATAGTTGAATGAGGCCGTAAAAGAAAGAAAATACAATAATTACAAAATAATACAATAATTACAGAATAAATTAACTTGCAAGAAAACAATCTCTATAAGGAAATTAACTTGGCAACCAAGCCAAGAGTAGGGACTAAGCAAAGAGAAGATTCATAATATTCTAACAAGTGCCACAAGCGCTGTACACCACCGAGCCCATTGCCGATTAACCTCCATACTCCGAACAAAGCTCCATTGCCGAAGAACATCCGATCCTATACAGGGGTAGCATTCTCTCTCTCCATATCTGTTTTTTCTTCCTATTTCTTCTTTCTTTCTTTCTTTTTTTTTTTTTTTTTTTAAATTTGAAATTAGAGACATGTTTATGTATAGCTTCTTAGTAACTGATAATATGCTGTGAGTGGCATCGATGATTATGATCATAAGCAATGCTATTAATCGTAATATGTTCCTTTAGCTCCTTTTGTTTGTTTGTTTATGTTTGTGTTTTTTTTTTTCATTGATTGAATTTTTAATTTGTGGGACAAGAATTTAATTGAAGCCGTAATCTATCTGTATTGAATTTGTGTGAGAGAGATAAAAGTGGGAAAGTTAGGATTTTTAGTGAATATTTTGAATCAGTATTACAGTATAAAGGACACTATGAAATTTTTATTTCTTTTTTTTAAGCATTTGATTTGTCTTTTTTTTCTTTTCTTTTTTTTACTTTTAACTGTTCATCTGATTGTTGTACTGTATTAATTTTTTTTTTATTTGCGAATTTTTTATAGTAATTAAAAATCTCTTTCAAAAATTTGCAGCCTGTTGGGGATGGCTGAAGAGCACAAGCTTCCGAATTGGGATGTTGAGATTATGAAGGATCTCATGATTCCACCTGGCAAGAGCTCCTCATTTCTCATCTAACTATAACTATCTAAGAGTGGAGCTTGATGGACAAGAAATGACAACTATATAGAAAGTTTCATTGTGCATCTGCTACATTGAATAGTAGCCTCTGCGGAAGGTGGTTTTAGATATTTCTCGTTGGTATTATCTTGTATAAACACTAATTTTGAATGCTCAAATGTTGAATTGGTTTTACTTAACTGACAAGATAATGATCGGCCATTCTTTAAGAAAGTGTCCCAGTGGTTTTCAAAAGAAAGAAATTGAATGACTGCTTCTAACAAATGCTTGTGGAAACAGTTTGTAAAACACTTTCTGATATAAACATAAATGGGAAGTTGATCGCATCTTCCTCGTGACTCGACTCGTGAGAGATGTAGATAATCAAGAATTAGAAAAAGAAAATAAAGAAAATTCAATCCTCAGACTTGAGACATTCATCAACTACACGTGAATTACATGATTTACTCACAACCACAAACACTGTATTCGCAAGACCACACAACTCTCTTTCTTTTGATAAGTTCAATTAAGCTTTAAAAACTTCCAAACCTATAAATACAAGGTCAAGAAGAAGTATGTCTTTAGCCTCCAATAACTTCATGAGGCATAATCACATTGTAGACTCTTAGGTCTATCTCATATTCTCATCTTTGTATTCGGAAAGATAATAACACAGGTAATGGCCTCTCACCCATTAACTTTATTTTATTGAATGTGGCCAATTGTTAGCCTTTGATTGTTTTCTTTTTAAAAAAACCTTAGCCGTGAACCGGCTTGTATCTAGTTGGAGAAGATCCGGATCCCCAAAACAACAGGATTACACTACTTCATTAAAAACTAAAGTCGCAACAACTAATTAAGGTTAGTTTTCACAAATTATAATAGAAATTTTCAAATTCATATTTAACTTTTTACCTTAACAGATGATTTAGTTTAAAATGACACATCTAAATAAAAATATTATAAAGTTTTAAAAATCTCAAATGAATTTGAAATGAGAAAAATAATGGAAATATATATTCATCTCATCTTATAATATTACTAACAAGAAGTACAATACAATAACAAATGTGGGAGTTTTCTCATATGTATATTGAAGTTCACATTGATCTAAAGCCATTTATTATTAAATTTAAAATATTTGTGTATAATATATTGCATTTTATCCTTACGACAAATAAATTCTCTCGTCATATTATTTAAATGCATTACTGGAAGAACAAGAGGAAATTAAGCATAGTGTAAACCCCTAAGACGATAGTTATTTTATAATCAAAGTATGTGCCTCCGCTAATAGCAGCTTGTAATTGAAAGTGATCAAAAAAAAAAAACTTTCAGAAATGAAATGTGATCAAATCAGCAACATCAAAGTAAATTTTGGAATCAGAAACGTTGAAATAGGATAATAAAAGGTTCCACCTAGCTCTCACTATAGACTATAGTGATCACTATAAATTAAAGGAAAACCCAAATTTGATACACTACATCCTCAAATTTATGCACAGGTATATAACTGGACCTGAATGTTTGTGAGAGATTATTCATTGTTCAGGAAATACCACCAGGACCTTACCTTCCCAGCAAATAAGTCAACTAAACACCAACACAAATCGTAAGTCTCATAAATAAAACTATGATAAAAAACAAACGACATCAATTGAGCACATCACTGGACCAAGACAAAGCCTGCAAGGGCAGCTAACCCCTAAAATCATGAAACCATTCATGTTTCAATATTCTCTTCACTATGAACTAATCACACCAAAACTTAATCCAGAAGCATACAACATCAAGAACAGGGACAGGTTTGAACTCTAATAAAACCAACAGATCTAGGCACGCAACCCAAAGATATTTTAAGTACCATAAATGCAAGTAAGATCCGGCTTGAACTGAGTCAAGGAATATATATCTAGAGCTGTAAAGATATCTCAGGCCACTAGGGATAAATTAATTTTCTTCTACAACAGTGGAACAATGTGTAGTGTTTGTCCATTGAAGAAACTATTGATCCCAAAGGAATAACAGATCTGTGCACACATTCTTCTACTCTAGTATGAAACATGGCGAATGGCAAACCGATTGAAGAGGGAGGGGGGGGGGGAATAGGAGTCAAGTGCTCAGTCTAAAAAGTTTCTTTCAGCAAAGAAGCTCACAAAAACCAAGTGCATACACAAGATGCAATATATGCCTGGGAACTACAGGACTTGACCCTTGTTCCCATGATATTACACATATCAAAGTATACCATAATAATGTCAACAGTCCCCCACCACAAGGAATACTAAAGATGCTTAAACAACCAGATGAGAAGCAAGACATTGAATAGTCGCTGGAATTTCAAGCACAAATATTACCTTCACTTCTAGAGAAAATGTTGGGACTTTTCTAAACACGTCTCTCAAACTTCCGCGCACATAAACATCAAATCCTTGGCCTTCCCTAATCATATGTTTACCTACAAACCCATCAATCCCTACAGACATGTTGATCCCCATAATCCGCAATAATGCTCCTGTGAACAATAGACAATAGTTAAGTAACTTTAGAATTGCAATACCTAGGAAATAAATAATATATATATATATATATATACCTCGGCGTGTAAAACATCAATATGGACAGCCGAAGGATCTTTCTTTGGGCTGCCATGCCAACTAAATTCATTTGTCACCTGAAGCTGGCCCAGATCAAGTTGAATGAAACTGCAAAATATCAAAAGATAACACTCAACAACTAAACATCAAACACATTAAGTTTAGAAAACTTAATATCCCTTCAAAAAGCAAGAAAAGCAGGAATGTCTTTGTTTTTTTCAATAGGTAATATCAATTTATATAATAGTGCAAAGGGGCGCAACTCATGTAAACAGAAAGTAAACAATAGAGCCCACATATACAATAGCTTTTAAGCTGAAAAATGAAGCACAAAAAGCAGGAATGTCTCTGCCCACAAACTTTTTTTTTTTTTGAAAAGAGGAAAAAAAAAGGGGTTTCATAACCAAATAAATCCATACAACAAAAGTTTAGTACCACTATAAGTTGTAGCCTAAGTTTAAATTTCAAATAATAAATAATAATAATAATAATTAAGGAGTATGGTGAGAAAGTAGTTTACAACAATTTCACAAACCATGCTCCTTCGATAAACTAAAATGTGATTATCCATAATCTTTCAGAAAAGAACTATGTTTATGTATACGGTCATTCAGCAAAATTAGACCTATAAGAGTGCATTTCGATGAAAAAGTGTAGGAACTTGGGAATTTCATGGTTGGGTCATTAGGAAAGGACTTTTCAAAATCTTGGAGGAATTTGAGTATGAACAAGCAATCAAACGGATGCAGCAATCAAACCACGAAAAGAAGGGTGGCTATGGAAAGCACAATCCCACCAATCAAAACTATGAAAAAGAGGGGTGGCTCTTTCCAAATCATTCACACAAGGAAGTAGTGGTTGCCTACCCTGTCACTGCCATCATGACCAAGGCCACCATTATTATACCACCACCAACATTGCCACTACCACCAGAACACTGCTGATGCTGCTATCATAGTCAATACCATCATCACTGCCACTAACCATTACTAATACCAATGCTACACAGCAAACACCCACCATCTCGCTGCCAACACCACCACCATTACCAATGCAACAACAACCCCACCACCATCACAACACTACTCCAAACTTGACCCCATCATTCATGGCTGCAGCAGCCACACCACCGCCACCCATAACGTAGCAGCCGCCATCTATCACCACCACTGCCACTTCATATTCTAGCCGCTGCCATCAACATCACCAAAACTACCAATGCATTGCCACCACATCCACCACCAATTTATTGCCACCCCATTCCTGTCAGCAACTTCACCACCACATATCTCACCAATACCATTGTCATCACCACCAACACCACAGTCCTTACGAGAAAAACTTCCATGTCATTCCAATTCACCTAACCTAAAGTATTCATTAAAATTTTCATGTGAGACATTTTCTAACCTTGGAACTAATACCCCTCCCTCTGAAATTCCAAGGTTCCAAACAGTCTCAGAAAAAATACTACCTAGAAGTCTATCAAATCAGCACTATATAAGAACTAATGTGCAGATCTACAGGCTCGTTGTAATCATCCAACAAAAAAAAAGAAAAAAAAAAAAGAGAGAGAGAGAGAAGAAGATCTACAGACTCTTTGCTTGTTGAATTTCTCGGAATGATGATCATTGGTGTGTCAAGTGAAAGGTCCAGCTTTAAAGCAGCAGCTCCATCAATCTCATATTTCTGAATCAACCACTCAAAGTCTCCAACTTTATCAACAAGTTTGATAGCTTCTTCAGTATGTGGGGTAGCAAGTTCCATAAAGTACGTTGTTATCTGCAGAAAACATGTCTCCATAAAATTTTCTTGTATTAAATACAGCAAGTATCGTAAATTAAAAATTAAAATTAAGGAAAACATTTGTGCTAAGAATTTAAAAGAATTAGAAACCATGAGAATCTTGAATGTCTATCAATTAAACAGTTTTAAGAATGGTTAACACTGCTGAACAAGTAACAAAACCACGCTAACTCAACATAAATAATCACCGGAAGTTTTGAAATGTACCTCCTGAACAAACCTATAGAGGAAAACAATGTGAACAGCAGAAAGTCGGCCACACAAGCTGTAATCATATCCTTCATAATCATCATCTTCAACACTATAAGAATTGAATTTGAACTGGAAAAGAAAATGAAAGAAAAATTATCTGACAACAATAAAAGGAGTATAATATAAATATAGAAGAACAAAACCAATGAAGCCTGCAATGCATCAGTTGCTCATCAAAGAGAGGATAATGGACCTTAATAAGAGATTCAACCCCCGGATTACGTATATCACAAAGCCAACCCCAACCGTGATCTGTTCCAAGAGACATATCACTGAGTCTAAGATTTCCTTACGTGCCTTCAATGGAAAGAGAACTTGGGTGGACCTTTATTAAAAAAACAAAACCAAAAAAAATTATTCAAGTCAGAAGAATATGGTATAGATGAGAACAGAGATCTTAAATATATATATCCCCAAACTACAAATGAAATTTTGATAAAGCAATGGAGAAAAAACGTAAGAATAGAAACAAAAAAAAAAAAATACAGTTGGGCCGCATCCACATTATCATCGATAGTTATGAAGTTCACAGAAAGAATTAATGTTTAACAATATTAAAACAGAATAAAGAAACACTGAAGGAAGTCGCCAATAACAAGATTTGCGTTACCTTAATATCCAACAGGAAACTTTCTTGTACAAACATGGCAAGCTGGGAACCATCCTCCTTGTTAAGATACACAGAGACACTGTCAACATTCATACCTAAGAAAAATACCACACGACCTTTACCGTAACCCAGCAACCCTTTGAAACGTCCTGTATCTTCAGTCTTCTCTTTCTTCATCCTCTAAAGTTTTTCTTATGTCACTGCCACTTACCTCATAATTCACATAGCTTATATCCAAGCCAAAACCAATTAAAGCAACAAGGGTGGGTCTGTTGCAAAAGAATTCTAGTTTGGACATGCGAATACTCATCTGAAAATTTTAAATTGAAAAGATTAGTGTAGCAAACTAATGTTGTTAGGTCTAGACTTCACGTGCAAGATGCTTGGCTTAGGTACCTGTATATCTACCCCATTATAATAACCCAAGCCAGAACTCCTTGTCAAGAAGTTAACACATACAATCATGCATACAAAATCTGAATTATCAGTACCCTCTGCCTCATAAAAGATCTCACCGGAAATGCCCTTTCCCTTGGCCAAATCTTTTTCATGAGAAAAGGCTTCAGAAGACTCAAACCCAGGGTCATTGATGTCCCCCATCATTCCACAATGAGCTATATTTTTTGTGAATAAATGCCTGTTTCCGATAAAGACATAAAATCTGGCAAAGCATCCTTGAAAACTTCGTAATCCTCAGGAAGAACAATAGACATCTCCCTTGCATGAGGATCAAATGTGCCAGTGGAAGCAAATGATTCGCCATTCTTCTGCACAGAGCAAGCTAAATACTGCGGACATGAAGACAGACAACCTTGAAGCTCATCTTTAATCTTCAAGGAGTGCAACTTCATCTTGACTGTTAGGTCACCCCCCCAAACATATTATGTTAACCTGTAAAACAAAAATGGCCTAAATGTTCAATTGAAAAAATATACATGATAATTGAAGAACCAGCTGTAACTGTATACGATTTAACAAGAAGTTTTTCCAGAGAGAAATAGTTAAATGGTAAGTCAAAACCGAACGTCTGTACTTCAAAAGGGAACATACAAAACCATTCATATACATCAACTATCAACTATAAGGCTGACAAATGTTTAGAAGATATCCACATGGACAGACACACACAAGCTTAGGCTACAGATAAGAACTTCAATCGAAACATCAACAAAGGATTTCTGACATTCTCAAATCACCCAAATAAATCGAGCCGATGGGTTATTTTCAAAAGTTGACAGGGCAGGTATGGGAAAGGAAAACCCAAAATCTCAATCCTGTTACCAAGGGAGCTCTCCCCAAAAACATGCAAAAGCCAGTGTTCTCAGGCAGATACAAATCAATTTGAGATAATGTGGTAATGGATATTGTACATGTCCCAATGGTAAGAAAATCCACGTGCCCCCATGCACTGTCACAAAAGGCTGGCTTGGTGGTCAAATAGGGAAGCCTATACTGAGGAATCAAGTCCCTGTTTTTCTCCTATTACAGTTCAATGTAGGATGGGGCTATTCTGTTCTCTCGCAGTATTGGTACTTAGCTTGCAAAACAATGTTACTTGTTGTCTAGTATGACTTCCACAATTTTGGAATTCAGTGAAACAATAAAATATAGCTCAATATAAATAGGACTGCTGCTCTCTAATAAAAATTGAAACGTAGAGCTCAGAAACTGGACTACACTCTGCCATTAATATATTTAACGTAAGACTCTAGAACAATGGGAGATCTCCCAGATCCAGTTCCCAGATGTTCTCCTATTGAAAATTGAAAGTGACTTATTTCCTTTGACTGCCCTGTGTCACTTCAGCCAAGCTAGGCTACATAATTGAGAAGAAAAAAACATTATTCCAATTAAAAATTTCCGAATTTGTCGGCTGACGCAAAAATTGTAATAGAAAAGAAAGTAGCTACACAAACCTTTCCCCCACCAGCCAGAACCTCAAGAATTAGAGTCTCATCAACTTCATCTCCGATCAGCATAATTATATGACATACCAAATTGCACAATCTGTAAGCCTTGGAAGCAATGAGAACAAGGAAAAGTAGTAAAGAATTTGCTAAAATAACCTAAATCATGAATTAGGTGAAGACCCTAAAGATACTTTGACAAGATTGAGGTTTCAAATCTATCAAACATTATAACTAAGAGCACCAAGTCTAACCTTTCCATATATAAATAACTTTGTTTCTACCAATGCCCCATTAATAACAAGGTCAGCAGTTTTCAAACTTGTATAACATTCACCAAACTCAGCTCGACAATCACTTCTTTCTCCAAGTACATCAACCGATGGAGGCGCCTACATGCAGCATAAATACAAAATTACCTTTTCAGTAATAAGCCACATGAGGATGAATGATGGAAAGCGTAATAAAAAAATGATTTTAGATCATACAGATGCTTGATATGTGGCCTGTATAAGTCCTTTCAACCAAGTGACCATTTCCTCCTCCTCATCATGAAACCCTACAACCCATGTACAAGAAGATTCCAAAACCTGGAAAAATATGTTAAACGTAAGTTTTTCACATGCATAGAAGAAAACAAATCCCAGCTCCATGCACAAAAATAGAGCAAATAATAGGTACAATGAATTGTTTTACGACCCGACAATTAGTCTTTCACTATGTATTTAAGCATGCTAAAATTTCAGAACATATATGCTCCTGAAATACCTGATATATCGTCTACTTGCTAAAATATTAAATTTCCACCAAAAAAATAATCTCTATAAATTGAAATTTCCAGGTAAGTCAAATTAATCAAAATCAGCATCAACTGTTGCCCAAAAAAAATAAATTCTACTAAAATGGCTAAATTTAAGGAAGATGGGCAAATAAATGAGTAATGTGGACTAAGAATGTTTTAGAAATAATAAGCATTTCTATATGCTTTTTTTTGGGGGGGGGAGGGGCCATCAAGACAAAATGGTGAACCACCAATATTTGTCGGAGTAACCTCATGCACTTGTCTGCCAGCCATGCTGAAAAATCCCGAAAATGAGATAGGTATAAGATAAAAGTTGAAACAAGAAGAAGAAGAAAATTGTTTTACTCCACCAAATTTCTTCATACATTTACATGGGTTTAAATAGAACAGAATACAAAATATTCAGAAGTTTCCATCTTCAACACTCCCCCTCAAGCTAAGGCAAAGATATCTTGCATGCCCAGCTTGCATAAGGTTGAATGAAAAACAATATTAAACACTCCCTTCGTCAAAATATCCGCAAATTGTTCCCATGTCTTCACATATGGCCTGCAGATTACACCCGCTCAAAGTTTTTTTTTAATAAAATGTTGGTCAATTTCAACATGCTTGGTTTTGTCACGTTGGACTAGAATGTGAGCAATATTAATTGCAGCTTTGTTGTCACAATACAGTCACTTAGAATCCTTAGAATCATACCCAATCCCTTTCAATAGTATCTTCAACCACAACATTTCACACACTCCATGAGTCATGGCTCTAAATTCCGCTTCCCACTAGATCTAGCAACCACTAATTGTTTCTTCCAATGCCATGTAAACAAATTACCTCCCACAAATGTGCAATAATATGTCATAGACCATCGATCCATAATAGATTCAACCCAATATGCATCTGTATAGGCTTCTACTTTCAAGTGCATATCGAGAAAACAACAATCCCTTACTTGGTGAGGATTTGAAGTAGCAAATCATTCGATAAACTGCTTCCATTATGAGGGTCACACAGCAAATACATAAATGGATTCACCACACTAATAACATATGCAACATCAGGAGAGGTGTGAGACTGATAGATCAACTGACCAACCAACCACAAATATCTACCTTTATCCACCACAGGACTCACTGTTTTCACCCAACTTAACCTTCACCTACAGTGGATTATCAATGGCTCTATATTTGAGCATGCTTGTTTCCTTAGAAAGATCAAGAATATATTTCCATTGGGAAATAAATATACCATGTTTCAACCTCAATACCTCAATGCCCAAAACATTAAAGAGGGACTATCCTAACGGTGAAGGTGTGTCCTCTATATATCTATAAGTATTCAAGAAGTATCAAATGCATGTTGAAATTTATAATTTTATTTCCAAATTTTTGCAAACGTTTTAGTGAGTATCACATATGTAGCTGGGATTATCCAAGTAGTATCATTGTAAGTTATAAATAGTGCTATAGTATATATGCCATTTCTAGATTTCAGAATTTGGCAGGCGATAAGTTGATTGTATGACCCAAAAACTATGCAACCAAGGTAAATTCTTCTTGACCTTTCACCTAAGCTTTTTAAAACCAATTAAGTATTGGCAGTGCAGGCTGCATTTACAAGAGCCTAAGCAAAGACTGAGCTAAGTGTACATAACTATTTACAGTGATTGAGAAGGCTATTTCCTTTTATTGCAATATAAATTAATGCAACAGAAACTTTGATGTGCATTCTCATTGCAACACTAAGCGGCAAAACTACCTAGGCACCTGATCCCACTCAAGTTCTCATAACAACTCAGTTCATTAATCTTTTTAATATCAGCTACCAATTAACCAACGCGGGTAAGCATTTGGGAGAACCCTATTTCACAATTTGAACTTTAGTATGAATTCTGATCCAAAATGCAAAATTTTCATAAGAGAAGGGAAATCTGCCCGTTGTTTCCACATATTCTATTCCATAAGGACCAACCACTTATCATCTTTACACGTACGTATTACACAACCTGGACATTTCAGCCACAATTCTCTTATCTTCTTCCCACAAGAGATACTCTTCACTTTTCAAAACTGCACCAATTTTAAATCTCTTGTCCTTTCTTGTCTTGCCATTCATTTACTCCAACATTCTCATTTTCGCTAAATGATTAATATTTGAAGTGTCTTTGAGCCAGAAAGTGTGATTGGACTTGCAATCTGCTAGTATAATTATCCTTTCCACTAAAATGTATTGGACTGGTCTTGACGAATTTTTGAAAAACAAAAACGTATAGCAACACTTGCAACTGGACGTTTAGTCCAAATTCAGCTTGAACTATTCTGAGTCAAGGAGTATTGGACTTTTAGGATCATTTTAACCTTCACGCCCTCTGCATGCACGCTAGTGTATCCAACGCAACTCAGGAGACACTTCCTATTACTCTACAATGTCTAAACATTTCAAACCCCACTAAATCAGTTCCTAATACTAACCTTGGCTCCGGCCTCAAATTCCCCACATAAGATTACGCTATGTCAACAAATAAAAAATGACAGCATATTTCAAAGTTAAAAGAAAATGGAACAATAGAAAGACATTGCCAAACAAACAAAAACTCCATAAAGACTTGGCAAATATCCAAACAACAACCATATCAAAAATCAACAAAAACAAATAATATACAATGCTGTAATTCAAGCTCTTCGTCAAATTTCACAAACTATCAAATGAAAATTCAAGCGAATCATCGTCAAACGAGAATTTATATTTAGAGCCGTACGTGAGCCTTCAATATGGTGACGAATCGAGCCGATTGGTACTATCGGCTAAAACATGAACGAGCTTACAACCCGATCAATCCACAAATCGACGACGATGGAGGTCCAAGAATCGCCATATAAGTCTCAGAATCCGCAGCAAAACTTTAGGGTTTGCCTGTTCAATGTCAAACGCTTTGTATTGCCGTGACCTGTAAACAGAAAGAGGCCAAGCGAAATGGACAGTTCTAGGCGTAAATGCGAGAAATAGAAGAGTAATGATACAAAGCACGCGAAGGACAAAAATACCCCGCGAAACTTGACGCATTTAAAAAAGTGGAAAGTCAAAAATACCCCGCGAAACCTGACGTAATTTAAAATTTTGTAAAAATTACACGAAGGTGCCCGATCAGCTCCATGTGTCGTTGGTCCGTCTTTGGTCTTCTGTAATGAGGTTTACTTTTCTATTTTTTAAATAAAATAAACTTTAGCCCCTAATTATTATCATTTTTTTTTTTACCCCTTCAAAACTTAAAAAAAAGCTGACCATCGCAATTCAAATTAGGCGGTACTAGCAACAGACATTTCTCTATTGCTTTCTAAATATCAGAAATGGTACAGTGCTATTTCAATGTGTTAAAATTAAAAAGAGCTTTTTTATATATTATTTTAATATAAATATTTTTTTTTCGTCTTTTTTACTTTTATTGGGATTATGTTAGAATTTTGTAAAAGATTAGAGGTTAAGAATGAAACTTGTATTTTGTAAATAAATAATATTTTAATAGTATAGAGAAATGTAAAGGAAGTTATTATGAAATATATTTGTTTTATAAATTTAGAGAAATGTAAATAAAGTTTCTGTAAAGTATATTTTGTAAAAAGTAATTTTGTTTTCTAAACTTAAAAAAAATCAAAGAAAAGTTACTATTAGTGCTCTTAATATTTGTCATCAATTAAATATGGTATTAGAGTAAAAGTTTTGAAGTCTCTCTCTAGGTTTCTCTCTGGGATTCTTTTTGGGGTTTCTTGGAGTGGCACAACTAGGTGAGGGGAAAGTCTCTCTCTGATTGACAGGAGGGGAGGTTTTGTTTGGGTGGTTTGTCCTTGTAGTTGAGTGTGGAGAAAGAAGATGGCCGAAGATTTGGAACATTTATGTAGCCGGATAACACTGACCAGTGGAGAACAGAAAGGGATTTCGATCACAGAAGGGGAGGTATCTGTTGTAAGGAAGCAAGGTGAACAATGTCTGGTAGGTAGATTATGGTCAGAGAAGTCTACAAATAAAGAGGCTTTTAAATCTGTCCTTTCTAGGATTTGGAGAACTATTGGGACTGTAGTCTTCAAAGAAATTCAAGACAATCTATGGTTGTTTGAATTTTCTAATGGCATTGATAAGAGGAGGGTCTTGGCAGGAAGGCCGTGGGCCTTTGATCGACAGATTCTGGTCATTACTGAGTTTGACGGGAAGACTCCTCCATCACAGATGACATTCATGTCTTCTCCTATATGGATTCAGGTTCATGAGATGCCGCTATTATGCATGTCTAAGGCGGTGGGCATAAAGATTGGTGAATCTATGGGGGAATTGGAGGATGTGGATTTAGCGGGGGATGGGGTAGGCTGGGGACGTTGTCTGCGATTACGGGTGCACATTGATCTTTCAAAACCATTGGAGCGAGGGAGAGCTTTGCACTTGGGTGAACAGTCATATTGGGTAGTTTTTAAGTATGAAAAACTCCCAATGTTTTGCTTCTTCTGTGGGAGGGTGGTTCATGGTAGGCTGGGGTGTCCTGCAAGGCAAGATTCAAGGGTGAATGCAGCAGCGGATAAGAAAGAGTGGGGTACCTCGTTGAGGGCGGAGGTGCGTAAGCAAATTTTTTCAAATGACAGCGGTGGTAGGCCTAGGAATTCCAGAATGGCGGAGGAGCAGAATTCTGATGATGGCGGTTGTGATGAGCGGCAGTTTGATTCACGTAGCTCCCCTTCTTCCGGGAACGTGAGAAATAATCGTCATACACGTGGTGAGGAGGGTGGAGATGATTCAGGACATTATGGATCGTGTGAGGGAGATCATGTATCTCTAGCTAGTACGCATGGGAAAAGTAAGTTGGTAGATAAATTTCCACGTAAGGGCAAGGAAATTTTATTTCAAGACTCTCCAGAATGCCACGTTTCTATTGAAACAGAGTTGAAAGCCACGTGTGAAAATGTTCCAATATTTAAGAATACCAATGTGACTCCCACATTCAAAGAGGTGGCCCAGAAGATTCCCATAATGGAGGATGAAACTATGGTTCACGTGTCCCCTTCTAGTGCTTTGATAATAGATACTTTGCATGCAGAGAAGGCTACATTTAGTGGTGATGAAATGGAACCGAATGGAGGAGATTTTGCAGGGGTACTACAGGAAGGGCTATCACAGCCAGGTTTGGAAAGTGTACGCACTTGGAAGAAGAAAGCTCGAGTTAAGAAATTTTCAGAAGAAGGAATGGCTTCGGTTTCTTCCGGTGTGCAGAAGCGGAAAGTTGTAGGAGGAGTGGTTGACAAGCAGGGGATGGCTGCAGGTAAGAAAAGTAGAAAGATAGTGGCTGATTCTTACCAAAGTAAATCCACACAGGCGAAGGCTGTTGAGCAGCCTCGCCTAGCATTATGAATCTGCTAAGTTGGAACTGCCGGGGAATTGGGAGCCCTCGGAAAGTTCGTGACCTTTGCCTTTTGGTAAAGGAAAATAATCCCCACATTTTGTTTATTATGGAAACAAAGTGTAAGAAGTATAAGCTGGAATTTCTTCGGGTGAAGATGGGTTATATGGGTCTTTTTGTGGTGGACCCGGTGGGGAGTAGTGGGGGTCTTGCTCTTTTTTGGAGGGATGATGTTAAGCTGGAAATACAAAATTTTTCAAGAAGACATATTAACTCCATAGTTATGCAGGCAGACAGTGACAGTTCTTGGAAGCTTACAAGCTTCTATGGGCATCCCGATTGGACAAAAAGATATGAGTCATGGTCACTATTGCGGCATTTGCAGTATTTCACTCCAGAACCATGGCTGGTCATTGGTGATTTTAATGAGATTGTTTCACAATCTGAGAAGTTCGGAATGGTTATGACAAGAGAGGGGCAAATGGAAGCATTCAGGGAGGTACTACAAGACTGCTCTTTGTTTGATTTAGGCTATAGAGGGTCTTTATTTACATGGACTAACTGTAGAGAGGGGGCTGATTTCACAAAAGAACGTCTTGATCGTGCTGTGGGGAATCGGGAATGGTGTGAAGGGCATCAGTTGTCTGAAGTATGGGTCCTTGCGGCGAGATCCAGTGATCATAAACCACTTTGCTTGCGGATGGGTGGGGGAGAGGTGAGAAGTGCAGCTCATTCTAAGAAGTTTAAAATAGAAGCCTCATGGATGGTAGACGAAGACTATAAACAGGTAGTGCAAGAAGCATGGGTCAGTGGTGGGATGGGAGGGTCCAAAATGCAGGTGGTAAGGCAGAAATTGGCTAATTGCCAATCTGATTTATCCTCTTGGAGTTCACGTAAATTTGGAGATGCTACCAAGAAAATCAAAAATAAAACCAAACAGCTGGAGTTGCTGCAGAGGAATGAAGGACCAGAAAATTGTGAGCAAATTAAAGTGCTGAAACATGAGATTGATTTTATAATGGAGCAGGAGGACCTCAAATGGAAGCAAAGAGCCAAACAAAATTGGTATCAACATGGGGATCGGAATACCTCTTTCTTTCATGCGTGGGCAAACCATAGAAGGAAAATCAACCAGATTAAACAGGTTGTGGATGAGTCTGGGGCCATATGGAGGAAGCAAGAGGAAATTGGAGCAGCTTTTGTTAATTACTATTCAGCTTTGTTTACAGCAGGGGAAGTCCAAGGTGTGCAAGAGTGTTTGGAGGGTATGAGTGCCCGAGTGACGGAGGAGATGAATGCTACACTCACTAGGACATTTACGGCTGCTGAAGTGGAATTTGCACTCCATCAAATGCATCCGTTGAAATCACCGGGTCCGGATGGCTTTTCAGCTTGTTTTTATCAAAACTCTTGGCAAACAGTGCAAGGAGAGGTATGTAATGCAGTGCTTGATTTTCTAAATTTTGATGTTTTTGATAAGGATATCAATGCTACCAATATAGCTCTTATTCCAAAAGTTAGCAATCCCACAAGAATTACAGAATTTCGGCCGATTAGTCTATGTAATGTTATTTACAAGATTATTGCTAAAGTGCTAGCTAACCGAATGAAGAGAGTGTTACCCATGATTATTTCTTCTACTCAGAGTGCCTTTATACCAGGTAGACTTATAACAGATAACATATTGGTGGCATTTGAAGCTCTACATACTATGGATAGTAGAATGAAGGGGAGGGAGGGTTATATGGCACTTAAGTTGGATATGAGCAAAGCCTATGACAGGGTGGAGTGGGATTTCTTGGAGTTGATGATGCGTAAGATTGGATTTAATGAACGGTGGGTTAAGCTAACCATGACTTGTGTTCGTACTGTTTCTTATTCAGTGGTAGTTCATGGGCAACCCTATGGCAAAATTATACCGACTCGAGGTATTCGACAGGGAGATCCACTTTCACCTTATTTTTTTATACTATGTGCGGAAGGGCTGAGTTTCTTGTTACAAAAGGCGGAGCAGGGAAGAAGAATTACAGGTCTCCCGGTTACTAGAGGGGGTATCCGATTGAACCACCTATTTTTTGCTGATGATAGTCTCCTATTCTGTAAAGCGAATAGGATTGAGTGGGAGCATATTCAGGAGATTTTGGAGATCTATGAGAGAGCTTCAGGTCAGAAATTGAATAAGATGAAGACTTCTTTGTTTTTTAGTAGGAATACTCCGGCAGAAACAAGAGCCCTTATCCTATCTCTTGCAGGGGTTTCTTCCACACAAAGGTATGAGAAATATTTAGGGCTTCCTGCTTTAATTGGTAGATCAAAAAGGATTGCTTTTTCTAGTATAAAAGGGAGGATTTGGGACAGAATGAGTGGTTGGAAAGAAAAGTTTCTATCTCAAGCTGGGAAAGAAATTATGCTTAAAGCAGTTATTCAAGCGATTCCTACATATTCAATGAGTGTATTTCTTCTACCTAAAACGCTTTGCCATGAAATCAATTCCATGATGTCCAAGTTTTGGTGGGGGCATAAGGAGAATGACACTAAAATGGCTTGGATGAGCTGGGAGAAGCTTGGAAGGGCAAAGGAGAAAGGTGGGATGGGGTTTCGAGATTTAAAATGTTTCAATTTAGCTCTTCTTGCCAAGCAGGGTTGGCGGCTCATTCATAATACTGATTCCTTGGTTGCTCAGATTTTTAAGGAGAAATATTACCCTAATGCATCCTTTCAAACATCCAATTTAGGGAGAAGACCCTCATATGCTTGGAGAAGTATTTGGTCATCCAGAAAACTTCTTCAGGAGGGTATGATGTGGAGAGTAGGAGATGGTAAGTCAATTAAAGTCTGGCATGATCGGTGGATTCCTCTACCAACTACTTATGCAGTTCAATCTTCTATTAATACTATTGAGTATGATGCTAGGGTGTGTTCTTTGATTGATGAAGATACTAAATGGTGGAACAAGGCATTGGTTTATAGCATTTTTAGGAAGGAAGAAGCAGAGATTATATGTAGTATGCCTATATGTCCTAGACCGCAAAGTGATCGTATGGTGTGGGTAGGATCTCGCAAGGGAGATTTCAGTGTGAGAAGTGCCTATCACTTTGCTAAATCCATGATGGAAAGTACTATAGGCAGCAGCTCCAGTACAGACCATAGCATCCAAATTTGGAGGGATATCTGGCGTGTAAAGGGACCTCGGGTATTAATGTCATTTCTTTGGAAGGCTTGTGCTAATATCTTACCTACAAGAGAGAATTTGCATAGAAGAGGTGTGATTGAAGATCCTATGTGCCCCATTTGTAAGATGGAACCTGAAACAGTAAGCCATGTTCTTTGGAATTGTCCAGCAGCTTCGGATGTTTGGCTTGAATGCTCTTCACGGATCCAAAAATGTGTTGTGGTTGAGGACTCTTTTTTGAACATTTTTAAACAAATGCATGACAAGTTTGAAATGGAAGAATTACAGTTTATTGCCATCACAGCAAGGCTCATTTGGCTCAGACGTAATGATGTTGTTTTTGGTGGCGAATTCCTGTCTCCTTGTTAATTCGTAGAGCAAAAGAGCAGCAAGAGGTCTCTAATTCCGCTGATCAAGTCCGTCGTGATAACCTATTTAAGCCAAACACTTTGCTGGAAGCTAGTTGGAAGGCGCCGAATATGGGTTCAGTCAAGGCAAATTGGGATGTTGCGGTGGATCGAGAGAGAGGGAAGATAGGTATTGGTGTAGTAATTCGTGATTATGAAGGAAAGGTTGTTGCAGCTCTTAGTTGTTTTTTATCTGCTCATCTTGACCCTTCATCTGCGGAAGCCTATGGTGTGTGGAAGTTGGCTGATTTCTGTTCCAGAAGGGGTTTCCATAAGATTGAGGTGGAAGGCGATGCACTAGAGATTGTACAATCCCTACGTACAGATTCAATCTGTATGCAGAGCTATGGGCATCTGATTGAAGGGGCAAAATTATTGCTTAACACGGCAGCCTTCTGGGAGGCTAAACATGTTAGAAGAACGGGTAATGAGGCTGCCCATTTATTAGCTAAGTTTGCTTTTGTTTCCACTGTAGAGCAAGTTTGGTTTCTGGAATGTCCTACATGTATCCAGGAGATTGTTCTTGTTGAGCAGGAATGTTGTTAATTAATACAAGTCTGGATTCTCTTTTCAAAAAAAAAAAAAAAAAAAAAAAAAAATATTTGTCATCAAAATATACGAAAAAGAGGTCACGCGTACCACACATTTCCTCGTTTTCACTTTTTTCTCAAAATATTCTTAAAGGTATAAAAAAAAAAAAATTAATTAATAAATAACCACTTGAAACAAAACAAAAACAAAAAAGTTATAATTATAACCCATTTTTCATTTTGGGGCCACAATATGTGGAGAAGTTTGGTCACCCTTATTTTCTTAACGGAAAATCTAATATTTTATTTTTATTTCATTCTTTTGTTTGTTATTTTTTAGCTATACTTGTAGGGATGGCACGTGCTTCATTCCATGTGTTCAATAATAATATAAGTAATTCATTACGTGACATTTTAGACAAAATTTATCTTTCTCTCTCTAGTTTAAGGCTTTCTCTCTCCTCCACAAGCAATTTTTTGTTTAAACTTAAGAGATAAGTTGGGTTAAAGTTGGGTTTAAATTGTGTATTTATCATTTTCCATTTATTTATCGCCTATAACTCATTTTCTTCCTTATGTATAAGGAAAAGAGGTATGATACAACCGCAACAAAAAACTAAAAAATACCCAACTTATCTCCTACATGTCATTTTTATGAGGAAAAAAAAAATGAAACATTCAATTTTTTTTAAAAAAATAATAATAATACATAGGAGAGGAGTTGGGTATTTGTTGGTTTTATGCTGTGACTATATCATTCTTCAAAGAAAAATCACAAAACGTCACCAAACTATATTCAATATGATATAATTTGGTTTTTCAACAAATCATTCTAAAACCCATTTGAAAAATGTCAGCGATATAATAAAATACTCTTTAAGACACTAGGCACTAGTACTGGGCCATAGAGGTGCTTCACTTCATTTTAGTGCCTATCTCCTCACCATCTCATCCTTTATCATTTAGATTTTTTCAAATAAAAAATAATAATAATAAAAATTAAATAAATAAATAAAGAGAGAAGAGATGGTAAATAGATGGTAGTTAGAATGAAAAAAAGAATATCTCTAGTGGGCCGCTATTGGACATGTTGTATTCTATATCACCAATTATGATTCCCAAGGGTTTGGCTGAAGCTTGCACTGAATTGCAACTGTTCTTTTCAAAATTGTCCAAGTCTGGTGAAAAAAAAAAAAGAAAAATCAGTTTCGAAATTAACATTTTCCTGCCCCATCCTTTTGTGAGAAAAGTTCTCCAAAAGTTGCAATAAAATATCAGAATTATGTTCATAATTTTTCTTTCTTTCAATTTGAGTATCCAAACTTCAGTATTTATACGAAAGCTTAGCAATAGCCACCAAAAAAACTTATTAATTACAGAGTTGTTTCAACTGCTGCCTTCAAATAGATGCATAACCATGCAAACTGTAAGTGAATTGTCTCCGGTATTAACGATGTGAAGTTATTTAATAATTGTTAAAGTATTAATTAAATAATTAAATTTATTATTTTTATTAGCTTAATTTTTTTAGATAATCGGTAATTTAATATGGAATTAAAACTTTTTTTTTTATGAATAACTTTTAAGATAATTAATAATTTAACATAATATTGTAATTATCATTTGAGTTCAAATGTGAACGGATGCAGGAGGATCTAAAATAGTTCCAACGACAGGGAAGGTGACTTCCAATAGTGCTAACAAGGAGACACCCCTTCAGCTCATCCTCCCATTGATCTTCATATCTGCATATTGTTCAACAGTTGCATCAACTTTGGAGTTCTCTGTGTTACTCTTCTGAATATTTTTGATACCTGAAGAACAGAGCTTTCACCTTATGTGTAATCTTGTTAATTAATACAATATATTTCCCGAAGTTTCTATGCTTTACTAATTAATCTCTTATATGGTAGCTCCAATCTAGTCATTATTAGTGTTATCTTCCCTGTTGTGGCTAACAAATTCTCTTGTCGTCACAATAGGTTCATTCATTGGACTGCCTAAAAAATTGCTATTTTTTACGACCTCTTTCTTGGCACATGTGTCATGTCAAAAAACTATTGAGTTGTGTCATTTAATTGCCCAAATTTCTTAGACTGAGTGCAACATGAAAATAAGTTATTTGAATTAAATACGGCACACTTGAAAATAAAGATGGAATCTAAATCTATGTGTATCATAACTCATTAACTTGATTTAATGAGTGACAAATGTCCTTTCATTCCATTGATGTTTGCTAAGAGGAATCATTGAACAAAACTTGACATTTAAAAATAAAATATGGAAGAGAACAAAACAAAAATTGAGTATGAACAATGATTCGCTAAGGAAAAACCAAAAATAGAATTGAAAATTAAAAGAGAAACGATCTATATATATAAACAACATCAATTAATGAAATAATGGTAACAAATTATAGATGTCTTTTTTTTAGGAGGAATGATAAAGGCACAACTTTTTGTCTCAACTTTTCCCTTATTTTTTATTTATTAAGCACATGATTTTATGAATTTATTAGAATTCACTTCCATTAACTCGTAGGTGTGGAATTTATTAAATTTTCCTGCTTAAATAGTGATTTGTAGTTGATTCTATTAAATTTTTCATTAAGACGGTGAAGCTGTTGTCTTTACTACTTTATTAGTTAAATGCTTCACATATTCCGGTCAATACAACCTATTGGCCTGTCAATGGGTCTTATAACAACAAAGCATAACTATTGTATTGTGATTATTTTTCAATTTATACTTGTGTTTCTTTAGCATATATATCAAAAAAATTGGTTAGCGTCTTAGCGACATGAATTTGGTCTTGGCATTCTACATCATCAATGCTCATAAATTCTACACGCATGCATAGTGTATGGAGTTAGATTAATCCATAAAAAATTAATCATTTCCATTGTTCAAAGGTAATATCTATCCTTAAATATATAATTAGAGTTGAATCTTTGAAGATGTTTTTTTACACCATAAACAAATTTACAAATGGTTACATTTGTATGCTTTGTAATATAGTTGAAATTGATTATTGATGAAGAGTATTTACCAGATCAAATGATTTTAATCTAAGATTGACATACTAAAATAACTATATCAAATTTCGAATGCGAGGTTCTCTGAAGGACATTATGGTGATTAAACTCGATTGACTTGTCGAACACCCCATCATATGCACTCACGCCTTTTCTAGATGTCTGACGTTGCACACACTGTGCACACACAGTAGTGAACAGTGACGGATTTGATCCATCATCACTGTGCACTTATTTGTTTTTGCATTTTTAATTTCGAATAATATATTTTGTAAAAAAATAAAAAAATAAAAAACAGATGGCGGGACTAAGGCGCATGGCTCCGTACAAAGAAGGGAGCCCAATTCCCCCGCTATGCGTGGACTATAATATTCAGCACCAAAAAAAAAAATTTAAATTAAATTAAAAATTAAAAAAATTAAAAAAATTAAAAAAATGATGATGATATCTTTCTCTTGGGGATCTTACTACTGATTACTGAATCTCCACCTCAGGCCAGCTAGCTCAATCTCTCGTCAGAGGAAAGAGAGAAAAACAAAAAACAAAAACAAAAACAAAAAAAGATCAGACTTCGAAAATCAATAAAACCTAGTGGGTAGTCAAATTATAACTGGGCTTCTCACCTTTATGCACATCTTTTGGTTCGTTTAGGAAAATTTGCTCCAACACTTTGGAGAAGAAAGGTAAACTTTGTAAAGTTAGTTAACCAACCCATGAAAAAGAAAGGAGCGTTGTATTTGAACAGCCTAGAATTAATGGAAATAAAATGTTTCAAATTAATGAAAATAGTGACCATCAAGGGTGGTGGCCCAAGGAAGTTTTCAAGTAGTCAGGGCATCTAGTGGGGCGTGGGTTCGAATCTCCACAATAAAAAATTCTCATATATGCCTGGCCAGTATTATCATCACAAATTAGAGAATTAGTTACTGTTTGATTCCAATTCCCATTAAAAAAAATTTGTGTCTACCCAAAAGCTACCCTCTAAGCTACCCTCTAAGCCTAGCCTTCATAATTTTCTTCAACTGCAGCAGCAATCCACCCAAATAACTTGCTTCCTCTCTTGGATTGCCCCACCTGTCCTGACCTTGAGCCCCATTTCCTCCTCCTCCACCATACCAGATGCATCTAAAAATACTTTCCATCAACTTAAGAGTAAATTAATAAATAGAGTATAAATTCACGTTATTTTCTCTAATGACATATTAAATCACCATGAAATAAACTTGTATATCTAAGATGGTATGAGGTTTGGTGGTTAGGTAGCCTTATTGGTTCTGTCCATGAGATCCTAGCTCACTCTCTGTTTGCGATGGCACGTGGCTTACAATAATTTTCTTTCTCTAATTTTTTAAATTTTTTAGAATTTATATAAATAACTAAAGTTTTTTGGTATATCTATGTGCAGCTAAGCTTTTTCCTGATTTCCGAATCATTTGACTTTGGGTATTTGACCAGAGTCTCTCTCCTCTCTCAATACTCAATGGGGACCATTCTCTTTTGTCCCATGTCATTACAGTTTTGCCAGTTTGGGCTTTGTGACAACGTGTGATATGGGTGCATGCATACTACCCCCTCACGGGCCTCACCCCAACTCTTGGAATCTGCTATTATTAAATGATGAGATATTGTTTTTCGTTTTAAGTATAATAATGGGAAATTAATGGAATGGAAGGCTGATGAAAGAAGCATGTAAATTGCAATTTGATGGAATAGGAAAGGAGCTTTGTATTTGAAGTTTGAACAGCCTAGAATTAATGGAAATAAAATGTTTTAAATTAATGAAAATAAAGTAGGTTTTTAGTGAAGGAATTTAATGGAAGATTTGTGGATGGATTGAGATCCCAGCAATACTGCTAAAATTGTTCATCAATTTTTTCTTAAATTTTGGCCATTAATGCCCTCCAACAGTTACCAATTTGCCAAGTGTCCCACTAAAGATAAATAATAAAATATTATTTATTTTTTTTAAAAATAAAATATAAAAGAAAATTAAGAAATTAAAAAACTGAAGTGACCGGCCATCCCAATTAAGCCATGGGGGTGGCTTCCAGGGGCCCGTTGGAAGCCACCCTCGTGGCCATAGTGGTGGTTTCGTCACCTCCCATGGCCAAAACACAAAAATTAATTTTTAGGTTTTGGCTATGGGGTGGCCGGCCAACCCAGTTTTTTTAATTTTTAATTTTTTTTTTATATTTATTTTTAAAAAATAAATAAATAATATTTCATTATTTATCTTTAGTGAGACATGTGATAGATTGGGGGCGGTTGAATAATATTGGATAGCTAAGATTTGAGAAAAAATTGATTGGCAATTTTGACAGAATTGCCGGGAATCCCAATCCAAGATTTGTGGTCTCATGATAATTTATTAAATTGGATTGAAGAAAATTTGAACATTTTGTTTCTTTGTTCAAAAATTTAATTCAAATGTTGGGTGCCTGTGCCTACTGAAGCGATAATATTGGATTTAATTCTAAGTATGTATTTTTGGTAAAGCAAACAATGGGACCCATGTTTTCCGTACAAGTCAGCACCCAAGCCAGAAGAATAATCTTTCTTAGGACCCATAATTCAAATCCAAGTCACAATTGGTCGAAAATAAAGCGAAAAGTTACTTTTTCACTTTCCAATTTTAAAAGGCCCACGAGATTAATCTTTAAATATTTAAGGAAATAAAGCGTTTTTTTTTTTTTTTAACTCAGAGTTGGGCACTTAACGCAACCCACCTTTCAGGATTAAATCCAATATTATCACCATTTGAATTGGAAGCCTTAACTCTTGAGGTGAAGAGTATTTGGTCGGGCACAAAATACGGAGCATTTGGTCACTGTTTTTGTCATATATTACAAGTATTATTGTTCACTTAAAAATAAAATAAAAACATAAAAATATTATTTTATTTTTATTCAAAATTACAAACCCAAATGAATAAAACTTATGTTTTGTTGGTGAAAGTGATTGGACCGAATTTTGATTCCCAAGGGTTCGGCTGAAGTTTGCACCGAATTCCAACTGTTCTTTTCAAAATTCTCCAAGTCTAGTTAAAAAAAAAAATCAGTTTGGAAATTAACATTTACTTGCCCATCCGTTTGTGAGAAAAATTCTCCAAATTCTTGAGCTGTCGGAAATAAGTTCCAATAAAAATCAAAATTAAGTTGACAATTTTTCTTTCTTTCAATTTGAGTGTCCAAACCGGCATTTATACAAAAGCTTAGCAATAGCCACGAAATAACTTCATAATTACAGAATTCTTTCAATGCTTCCTTCAAATAGATGCATTACTATGCAAGAGTGAATCGTCACCGGTACTATAGTCGTTAAGTTGTTTAAAGATTTTTAAAATATTAATTAAATAATTAAATAACTCTAGTTAGAACCGAAGATGGTTGAAATCCCCTTATATGTTTAGAAATTGTAATACAACTTAAAAGTTAATGAATTTTTAATATTTATTTGTTTTGCTTCTTGTAATTCTAAACTATATATATATATATATATATATATAATTACAGTTGAATTTTGCCGATGTTCTCCTTTTTGACCATAAACAAATGGTTAATTTTCTATGTTTTGTAATATAATTGAAATTAATTATTGATGAAGAGTATTTACCATATCAGAGGATTTTAATCGAAGCATACGATTGATATATTCAAATAACTATATCAAATTTCGACCGTGAGGTTTTCTCAAGAAAATTATGGTGATTAAACCCAATTGACTTGTCGAACACCCCATCACATGCACTCACGCCTTTTTTAAATGTCTGACGTTGCATGTACAACGTCAGACATCTAAAAAAAGTGTGAATGCATTTAATGGATATTTTACAAGTCAATTGAATTTAATCACCATAACGTCTTTCAGAGAACCAAGTTTGAAATTTGATATAAATATTTTAGTATGTCAATCAAATACTTCGATTAAAATTCTTTAATCCAATAAATACTCTTCATCAATAATCAATTTCAACTACGTTACAAAGCATACAAATGTAGCCATTCGAAAATTTGTTTATGGTAAAAAAAAAAGAGAACATCTTCAAAGATTCAACTCTAATTATATATACATACATATATATATATATATATATATATATATATAGTTTAGCTCTACAAGAAGTAAAACAAACAAATATTAAAAATTCATTAACTTTAATAACTTTCAAGTTGTATTTCCATTTCTAAACATATAAAGGGGATTTCAACAATCTCAATTTCGACCATCTTCAGTCCTATAGCTAGAGTTAGAGCATACAAGCTCAATTGAACTGGAAAAAGCAAAACAAGTAAAATAGAATAAAAGTGATTCCGATGTAAATAAATTGGAAATAAGTGTTTAATACACTTAATTATTATTATATTATGATTATTCCCATTTCACTAAATAACCCGATATCACATCTTTATACTGAATTCCCACAAATCCACCATCATGAAAAATTAAAATACACAAGTCAAAAATTGATAAAGAGCAAGTCGACTTTTGGTGCAACTCTTTTTGAAAAAGAAGACGCAACAGTCGCTGCACATTGGCAGCGTTCACAAACCATACAAAATTCGTATAAATTCGTAGTGTTGATCCTGATCGTCGGAAAGATGGATTAAGATCAACTCTACAAATTTCTACGAATTTCGCATGACTTGTCAGCGCTGCCAATGTGCAGCAACTATTAGGTATTCTTTTTCAAAAAGATTTGACGTCGGAAAGTTAAATTCTCCTCACATAATCCATCGCTACGTTCACAACTCCATTATCTGATAAAAGATATACCAAAAACACTAATTAATTCTATATATAAATTCTAACAAAAAAAAAAATCAAAAAAGAGATAAAATAAGTAAAAACCATTACCGCCGTAACCTTCTAGCTGCAAAAACTCTCTGAACACAACCTCTCGAGATTGAGAGAGAATGGTGAGCGCTCTGTTCAAGCCGAGAGAGAGACACTGAAGAACGGTGGTTGAGCCACCGTCGTCGTGCAGTGGGCAGCGCCTTAGGCAAAGCTGAACCAGCCCTCTTCCAGCGAGATGAAAACTCGGAAAAAAAATAACAGGAAAAATTTTCGCATCTTCGTTTTCCTCCGTTTCTTGGGACCCAAACAGAGAACTCGGAGAAGATGAGGCGATGCAGCAAAAACCCAGACCGACCCAACAGAAACCGATCAAGACCCAACAGAAACCCAGAAACCCAGACCGATCAAACCAAACTTCAAGGTTCTCATATATGCTCACCAGACTTCACCATTCAAGGAGATCGAGTGAGTGAGGCAGAGAGGGAGATGGAGATGAGTGAGGCAGAGAGGGAGAGAGGTGCGGCTGGAAGGGAAAGAAGGGAAAGAAGAAGAAGGAGAAGAGATGAGAGAGAAAAAGAAAGGTTAAATTAAAGGTTGTGTCCGTAGCTTGTGCTATCATCATTCTCAGCAGTTTCACCATATTTTATTTACTAAAATAACTAAAAATATATATTTTTCTATTTCAATTATCTACTTTTTTAACATTACTATTTTAATTATTTTTTTTAAAATATTTTTTTGTGTTTTTTACTTTTATTTTTCAAAGAATATAAAAAAAAATCTATATTATTTCTTATTTATTTAGTGAATAAATAATAATCATTAAAGATTAAATATTATTCCCTCACTACTTATTTTTTATTACATTGATGAGATTAAAAATGATGAATTTTAATCATTTTTATCAAATTGCTTTACTAAAATAATAAAAAGAAATAGTTTTGATGAGACTATCGGAAATGCTCTGAAGTGTCTTAATATGCTTGATCTTCTTACAAAAAAAAAAATATGCTTGATCTGTAGTGTCAATAGGCATTGAGTCAGACGTAGCATAGACTTGTAAGGATGGGGAATTTGACGAGAAGACTCAGCGGAGGATTCCCGTGGACTTCTTAGATATTCTGCAAATTCACGTGAACCGAAGCATTTTGAATTGTTGGAGATAGTGAAGACACATATTATCTAGGATGTGATTGGCTCAAATACTGTTTATCACTATTTTTAAAAAAAATTAACATCAAAATATTATAATTTTTTTACTTTTAATATCAAATTATTCACTTTTTATTATTATTCAAATAAAAAGAATCTCTACAAAACAAAATTTTTTTATTTTTTTATACCACATTTTTATTTTTTTTATACCAAATATTTTTATTTTTTTATATATTAATTTACAATTAATTACAGTATTTAAGCGATCCCATTTGCCAATCACCCCTTATTCACGTGAGCCTTGTGTTGAAGTAGAATGAGACAAAGGATTTGAATTCTTGGTGAAAGTGCTGCAGGTGAAGACAACATCATGTGAACTTCTTGGGATTTCTGAAAGTACATGTGAGAGATTTCTTGACGTGTTGGAGAAATTTCTGCAGGAGGTGCTGCGGGTGAGACACATCGCGGGCAGCAGACACATCATGCTCACCTCACGTCTCAATAATGACATCCCTCAATCAGAGTGTCATTCATTGCAGAAGGGTAAAAGGACGTGGAGAAAAAATAAAAATCGCTACAGCTATTTTTCTCTCTCTCTCAACTATTCTTTCTTTTCTGGATGACCCACGCACCCCTAACCCCAAAGGGCCAAAACGCACGCAACCTTAACTCTGAGGTCTTCACGCAACCCAGCTGTCAGGCACGAAATACGGAGCATTTGGTCATTTAAGAAAATCAAAAAAAATGCAACTCACGGGTTTTATGTGAAACGAAGCGTTTTGTCATATATTAAAGATTAATAAATGTTTAAATGGCGCCGTTTGTAACCGTGTATCATCTTCTTCATTGCTAACCTACCTAATTTTTTAAATCTCTGAATCAGTTTAAAACTGTAAAACTGAGAGTCTGAGGGTCTGAGGAATGCTTGCCGATTGCCAACACTGCGAATGCTGATGCCCTTGATGAATGGCTGAGAGTGGGCCTTTTGGGTATCCAAGAAAAATCTGATGGGGGTAAGGAAAATTCTCCTACTTTTTTACCCTCCCTCCGCCCCTGCATGCGCACATGGGTACTAAGTGCATGTGTTTGGTCCGCCAAACGCAAGCACTTAATACCCATGTGAGCTCTGTGGTGGCGTAAGCATTTCTTCTTTTGTGGGCATCAGTTTTTGAAAACGAGCTTCACTCCAGGTTGTGTTCAGGGAAATTGCGTCATCAGAAATAATGGACCAAACGTTTGCTAAGAGGAATCATTGAATAAAACTTGACATTTAAAAGTAAATCATGGAAGATAACAAAACAAAAATTGAGGAACCAAAAACAAAAATTGAAAAAGAGAAACAATTTATATACAGACAATAATATCAATTAATTAAATAATTGTTAAAATTAACAAATTATGGACCTGGCATGCATCTTGACGGTACAAATTCTAAGGGCCAGAGAGAGAAAGTTCAGTGAGAATTCATCCAGAAAAGAAAGAAAGAGTTGAGAGAGAAAAATACCTGCAGCATTTTTTCTTTTTTTCCCACGTCTTTTTACCCTTTTGCAATGAACGAAACACGTGCCTCCATCAGTAAAGAGGTGAATGACCCTAACACTCTGTCTGTCATTTTTTTACCGTTTCTCTCTCCATCAGAATAATTGAGGTCAATGAATGACACGTTTCTCTCTCTGTCATTTTTTTTTCTGTCTTTTCACCCTAACACTCTGATCGATATGCCAATGCACGTGTTTGGGTCAGAAAAAGCTATTAAATTTTTTTTATTTTTTATCTGCGAATATCTTTCGCTTGGGATTCTACTACTGATTACAGAATCTCTACGTCAGGTCAGCTAGTCTTATCTTCCGTCAGAGTAAAGCGAGAGAAAAACAAAAAATATAAAAAAAATCAGACTTCGAAAATCAATAAAATTCAGGTGAAACTGATAATTATTTACTGCATCCATTTTTATTTTGTCATTTCATCAATGTCACTGTATTACTTTATAAAAGCCTTCCAATCTTTTTACTCAGACTCTCTAATCGATAATGTTAATACGTGTGCCTGTTCAAGGTAAAAATCTCTTTTTCACTCTATTTATCCTTTCTGATACGATTCAACTCAACCATATTCCCTTGCTCCCTGGTTCCTCCCACTCCCTTTCCCGTGTGAACGTAACAATGGATTTTGTGAGGAGAATCCAACTTTCCGACGATCAGAAATTTCTTATGTCGTGTGAACGCTGCGAACGTGCGGTGACTGTTACGTGCTCTTTTTCTAAACGGGCTTGCAAGGTTTGGTTTAATTTTATTTTGCTATTTGTTAATTTTACTTATTTTTTTATTTAGCATTCTTTGAATTTTAGTGCCCGATTTATCTGAAAAATTAAAAATGGAATGTGGAAATTAACCAGATTGGGAACGGAGGAGGTTTTGTCGATTTAATAACTCTGAAATGTTTCGGCGCCACCCCTACTGAGTTTTATCTTGGCCACTCCGACGGAGTTTGTGTTTGGCCGTGGCCGGAAGGTTAGGGTGGTAATGTTTTTGATTTATTTTATTTGTGTTTTTTTTATTTTTTTTCATAATTTTTATATAGAATTAATTTGTTTTCTTGGGATATTTTTTTTATCAGGTGAATGGAGTTGTGTTGTGAAGGCGTAAATATCTCGGGATTATGGATTCATAATTTGAATGGACACGCTGCGGTTGTCCAGAATGCATCTGCTAATTTTACTTAAATAAATGAAAGAATGAGTTTTAAGTTTTATTTTATAATAATTTTTTTTTGTATATTTTTTATCTGGCAAATGGAGTTGTGTTGGCAAATGGAGTTGTGATGGAAGACTCAGATTTCTCGAGATTATGGATTCATAATTTTAATGAACATGCAGCGTTGGCTAGAATGTATTTTTGCCGCTTTTACCAAGATAAATAAATGAATGTGTGCTAAGTTTTATTTTGTAATGAAAACATTTAGTATTAGTTTTAATATATTTGTCGTTTTTTTTTTTTGTTTTGTTTGGGTCTCCGTAAACTGAACTGTTGATGTACTTTTAATTTAAAGCTTTCGTTTGGCAGACTTTGTTATTATTTAAGTTATTTGAGTAATGTTAATTTAAACGCCGTACGAAGCTTCACTGCTGAGCATCCGATCCGATCCAGGGGTAACAGTCTCTCTCCTCCTTTGGTAGTCTGACCCCAGACCTGCTTTTTCGTTCTTCTTTTTTTGATATGTTTATGTATAGCTTCCTAGGAACTGATAATGTGCTGAGTGGCATCGATGATTATGATCATAAACAATGCTATTAATCTTTAATATGTTCCTTTTTTTAGCTCATTTAGTTTGTTTGTGTTTGTGGTTTTTTCTTTTTTCTCCCAATTGTTTGAATTTGTAATTTGTAGGACAAGAATTTAATTACAGTATTAAACTTTTTTTATTTGCTAATTTTGTATGATAATTAAAAATCTCTTTCAAAATGCTTAAAAGAATTTGCAGCTTGTTGGGGGATGGCCGAAGAGCACAAGCTTCCGAATTGGGTGGGTCAAGCGCTCCTCATTTCTCATCTTTCATCTAAGAGTGGAGCTTGATGGAAAAGAAATAACACTATAAATGCACATTCGCAATGTATAAAGCATTGTAATTTGTTTCCTTATGCAATCTGCAGTAATAAAGTTAAAACAGTTTGAAGTTCGTTGGGCATCTGCTTCATTGAATAGTAGCCTCTGTGTAAGGTTGTAGATATTTGTCGTTGGTATTATCTTGTATAAACACTAATTTTGAATGATCAAATGTTGAATTGGTTTAACTTAACTGACAAGATAATGATCGAATATCTCAGCCTCTCTTTAAGAATGTTTTCCGGTTGGAGTATGTCTATGGTTTTCAAAAGAAATTGAATGACTGCTTCCAACAAATGCTTGTGGAAAGAGTTTCTAAACAATTTTAAGATAATCATGAATTTACTCTTAAACAATAAAAAAGAAGAGACTTATCACAAATTGCCTATAAAAGATGTGGGACATTCATTAACTACATATGAAATTCATATATATATATATATGGATAACTGAGGCGCGACTTACATGATTTACTCACAACCACAACCACAACTACTGTATTCACAAGACCACACAACTCGTCAAGAAGTATGTCTTTAGCCTCCAGTAACTTCGTGAGGTATAATGTCATGGGGCAAATTTTTCGCACCAAACAAGCCATGTGATGACCCTTAGCAAAGCACCAAGCAGTGCCAAGACAGCCAACACACCAACAGAGGTTAGGGAAGGGTAGTCACAACACAACAGACAGACAAGCATACAAAGGGCTTGGGCCACGCCCAGCTCCCAGCACCCATGCACTCCACAGCAGCTCTTGGGCTAACAGTAGCATGCCCAACCACCTTGACAATACATGGGCCATCGCCCAACCAAACAATCAGCAAGGCTAGAATAAATCCAACCTTCATCTTAGCCCAAAGCATACCTCCCTCATGTCAGGGCATGGTGGTCAGCAAGGGTGTTTGGCAAACCCAAGCTGCCACCATGACAGCCATGTCACGGCTATGACACATAATCTCATTGTAGACTCTTGAGTCTATTTCATCTTTGTATTCGAAGAGATAACAGCACAGGTAATGGCCTCTCACCATTAACTTTATTTTATAAGACGTGGCCAATTGTTAGCCTTTGATCCAGATCCCCAAACCAACAGAATCACACCACTTCATTAAAAACTAAAGTCAGAACAACTAAGTAAAGGTTAGTTTTCACAAATTATAATAGAAATTTTCGAATTCATATTTAACTTTTTACCTTAACAAATGATTTAGTTTAAAATGACACATCTAAATAAAAATATTATAAAGTTCTAAAAATCTCATATGAATTTGAAATGAGAAAAATAATGAAAACATATATTCATCTCATCTTATAATATTACTAACAACAAGTACAATACAATAACAAAAGTGGGAGTTTTCTCGTATGTAATTTGAAGTTCACATTGATCTAAAGCCATTTATTATTAAATTTAAAATATATTTTCTTAATTATAAAAGGAAAATCTTCTTGACTCGCATTTTATCCTTGCTACAAATAAATTCAGTCATCAAATTATTTTAATGCATTACTGGAAGAACAAAAGGAAATTAAGCATAGTGTAGACCCTTAAGACGATAGTTATTTTACAATCGAAGTATGTGCTTCCGCTAATAGTAGCTTGTAATTGAAAGTGATCAATTTAATTTATATTTATGATTTAAGACATTGCATTTACTAGAACATACCAATACATAGCAAATGTGACTAGAAGATTCACTATTTTTTTTAATGCAAGTATATATAAATATTCAACTCAATGAGACACAACATCAATAGCTACAGCCTCCACCGCTACAAACATACTACAATATTATTTGTCCCTTCAAATTACTCACTGCAATACCAGCTACCGTTACACAACTCTAACAAGGCATGGTCGACTATAACCGCCACAATGGTAACCGTACGTGAGTGAGTAGCAATTGACTGTTCATGTTGACCTTGTCAACCAGCATCTTCATCGTATCTTTCGAAGAACCAGATTTGCAGCCCCGAAAACTCGGAGGAAGCCTAGGTTCCTCACATAAGTTCATGTATCCACAATCCAGAATACCTTTGTATTCTTTGTCAGACATGAAAATACTTTCAGAAATGAAATGAGATCAAATCAGCAACATCAAAGTAAAATTTGGAATCAGAAACGTTGAAAAAGGATAATAAAAGGTTCCACCTAGCTCTCACTATATAGACTATAGTGATCACTATAAATTAAAGGAAAACCCAAATTTGATACACTACATCATCAAATTTATGCACAGGTATATAACTGGACCAGAATGTTTGTGAGAGATTATTCATTTGTCAGGAAATACCACCAGAACCTTACCACACAGCCTTCCCAACAAATAAGTCAACTAAACTCCAACACAAATCGTAAGTCTCATAAATAAAACTATGATCAGAAACAAACGACATCAATTGAGCACATCACTGGACCAAGACAAAGCTAGCAAGGGCAGCTAACCCCTAAAATCATGAAACTATTCATGCTTCACTATGAACCAATCACACCAAAACTTAATCCAGAAGCATACAACATCAAGAACAGGGACAGGTTTGAACTCTAATAAAACCAACAGATCTAGGCAAGCAACCCAAAGATATTTTAAGTACCGTAAATGCAAGTAAGATCCAGCTTGAACTGAGTCAAGGAATATATATCTAGAGCTGTAAAGATATCTCAGGCCACTAGGGATAAATTAATTTTCTTCTACAACAGTGGAACAACGTGTAGTATTTTCAATTGAAGAAACTATTGATCCCAAAGGAACAACAGATCTTTGCACACATTCTTCTACTCTAGTATGAAACATAGCGAATGGCAAGCAGATTGAGATCAGAATCTGTGGAGAATAGAGTATAAATAGCTCAAAAAGAAGGTGTGTGTGTGTGTGTGGGAATAGGAGTCAAGTGCTCAGTCCAAAAAGTTTCTTTCAGCAAAGAAGCTCACAGAAACCAAGCGCATACACAAGATGCAATATATGCCTGGGAACTACAGGACTTGACCCTTGTTCCCATGATATTACACATCAAAGTATACCATAATAATGTCAACAGTCCCCCACCACAAGGAATACTAAAGATGCTTAAACAACCAGATGAGAAGCAAGACATTGAATAGTCACTGGAATTTCAAGCACAAATATTACCTTCACTTCTAGAGAAAATGTTGGGACTTTTCTAAACACGTCACTCAAACTTCTGCGCACATAAACATCAAATCCTTGGCCTTCACTAATCATATGTTTACCTACAAACCCATCAATCCCTACAGACAAGTTGATCCCCATAATCTGCTATAATGCTCCTGTGAACAATAGTTAAGTAACTTTAGAATTGCAATACCTAAGAAATATATATATACCTCGGCGAGTAAAACATCAATATCGACAGCCGAAGGATCTTTCTTTGGGCTGCCATGCCAACTAAATTCATTTGTCAGCTGAAGCTGGCCCAGATCAAGTTGAATGAAACTGCAAAATATCAAAAGATAACACTCAACAACTAAACATCAAACACATTAAGTTTAGAAAACTTAATATCCCTTCAAAAAGCAAGAAAAGCAGGAATGTATTTTTTTTTTTTTTTTTCGATAGGTAATATCAATTTATATAATAGTGCAAAGGGGTACAACCTATGTACACAGGAAGTATACAACAGAGCCCCCATATACAATAGCTTTTAAGCTGAAAAATGAAGCATGAAAAGCAGGAATGTCTTTGCCCACAAACTTTTTTTTTTTTTTTGAAGAGAGGAAAAGAAAAGGGGTTTCATAACCAAATAAATCCATGCAACAAAAGTTTAGTACCACTACAAGTTGTAGCCTAAGTTTAAATTTCAAAAAAAATAATAATAATAACAACAACAATAATAATAATAATTCAGGAGCATGGTGAGAAAATAGTTTACAACAGTTTCACAAACCATGCTCCTTCGATAAACTAAAATGTGATTATCCATAATCTTTCAGAAAAGAACTGTGTTTATGTATACGATCATTCAGCGAAATCAGAACTATAAGAGTGCATTTCGATGAAAGAGCGTAGGAACTTGGGAATTTCATGGTTGGGTCAATAGGAAAGGACTTTCCAAAATCTTGGAGGAATTTGAGTATGAACAAGCAATCAAACAGATGCAGCAATCAAACCACGAAAAGAAGGGTGGCTATGGAAAGCACAATCCCACCAATCAAAACTACGAAAAAGAGGGGTGGCTCTTTCCAAATTATTCACATAAGGAAGCAGTGGTTGCCAACCCTGTCACTGCCATCATGACCAAGGCCACCATTATTATACCACCACCAACATTGCCACTACCACCAGAACACTGCTGATGCTGCTATCATAGTCAATACCACCATCACTGCCACTAACCATTACCAATACCAATGCTACACAACAAACACCCACCATCTCGCTGCCAACACCACCACCATTACCAATGCAACAACCACCCCACCACCATCACAACACTACTCCAACCTTGACCCCATCATTCATGGCTGCTGCAGCCACACCACCACCACCCATAACGTAGCAGCTGCAATCTATTACCACCACTGCCAATTCATATTCTAGCCGCTGCCATCAACATCACCAAAACTACCAATGCATTGCCACCACAGCCACCACCAATTTATCGCCACCCCATTCCTGTCAGCAACATCACCACCACATATCTCACCAATACCATTGTCACCACCACCAACACCACAGTCCTTACGAGAAAAACTTCCATGTCACTCCAATTCACCTAACCTAAAGTATTCATTAAAATTTTCATGTGAGACATTTTCTAACCTTGTAATTAATACCCCTCCCTCTGAAATTCCAAGGTTCCAAACAGTCTCATCAGAAATACTACCTAGAAGTCTATCAAATCAGCACTATATAAGAACTAATGTGCAGATCTACAGACTCTTTGTAATTATCCAAAAAAAAAAAGAAGATCTACAGACTCTTTGCTCGTTGAATTTCTTGGAATGATGATCATTGGTGTGTCAAGTGAAAGGTCCAGCCTTAAAGCAGCAGCTCCATCAATCTCGTATTTCTGAATCAACCACTCAAAGGCTTCAACTTTATCAACAAGTTTGATAGCTTCTTCAGTATGTGGGGTAGCAAGTTCCATAAAGTACACTGTTATCTGCAGAAAGCATGTCTCCATAAAATTTTCTTGTAATAAATACAGCAAGTATCTTAAATTAAAAATTAAAATTAAGGAAAACATTTGTGCTAAGAATTTAAAAGAATTAGAAACCATGAGAATCTTCAATGTCTATCAATTAAACAGTTTTAAGAATGGTTAACACTGCTGAACAAGTAAATGATAACAAAACCATGCTAACTCAACATAAATAATCACCGGTAGTTTTGAAATGTACCTCCTGAACAAACCTATAGAGGAAAACAATGCGAACAGCAGAAAGTCGGCCACACAAGCTGTAATCATGGAACTTGGCTGGGATTTCACATCCAATCAGCTAATAATAATTAAAACTTGGCTGGGATTTCACATCCAATCAGCTAATAATAATTAAAAATAAATAAAAAATTTCAGCTTTTTGATCAAGAACCACATAATTAGAAAACAAAGTAGGCAGGTATGTCATGCCTCAAAGGGAAGAGTGCCCCTGGGAAAATCCCACTGCATAAAATCATGTACCGAAAGACCGTTTAAAATCAAATTCTGCAGCCAAAACTTTTATATTTCCTTTCTTCTATAACTTGAACACTGTGTTTAAGAACCAAACATGGAGATGGGGCCTTTGCTGAGAGAGAGAGAGAGAGAGAGAGAGGGCTATTGTGAAATAAGGAAGGCAACATTGTGCGGTAGGTCGTCGAGCAAACAGCATGTGTTCCAAGTCTTTCTTTACTATTGTCGTTTAACATAAAATACATCTTAGCATAAAAAAAAGAATGCATGGAAACTAGGTTGTTACTTATCAAAAAAAAAAAAAAAATGGAAACTAGGTTGTGTTTGTTTTTTGTTTTTTGTTTTTTGACAGTGTTTGTTGTTTTTATGTTTTTTAAAAATGCACTTTTTGTCCTTCAACTTTGATTTATGTTACTGTAAAAAAAAAAAAATAATAATAATAATAAAAACATTCATTTATGTTTCTAATTTTTTTTTATTTCGTTGTAATCAAAATAAAGTTATCTTCAAATTTGTATGCAATAAATGCATCTTTTGTTTCTGCCATTAGGGGTTTTCACAAATAGTTTACTGAATTTTAAAAATTGATTAATCACTCTCTAAAGCAAGCATAAAATTATAATATTAAGATTAAGCTCCAATTAAAAGCAATCACATAAGACCTAAAGCTCAACTCAGTTTGTTTGGACAGAAAATTGTCCCCTCAAAGGTAATCAAGCATCCTAAAAAAATCGTGGAAAGAATCATGCTTTTTGCAGCAACATATCCTATAGACAAGTTTCTTTGCATCTATTTTTTTTCCTCGGACAGAAATTTTTCACAGGAAATAAATTGCTCTGAAACAAACAGAATCGATGAGAGAAGCTGAATAAAAATAAGAACGACGAAAAAGAAAATAAAAACAACTTACTTGAAACTTGGCCATCTCGTTCTCAACCATCTGTTGAGATCTAACAACTGGAACGCTGCAATTTTCTACACAATTGCTGATATCATCATGGCTTCTTCTCCTATCAAAGCACTCATACGCGCATTTGAAGTATGCTTGCTGCAGGCAATGATCATTGAGAAAATAATTGTAAGAAAAATTGATTAAAGACAAATAATGGCTTAAAGACATAATTAGTATCCCCATTTTGAAGCCAAGAAAGCATAAGAATTGGAAATTTTGAAAAGTAATCAAACATTGATGATATGGCTTTGTTCATATGAGTTTCCCGGCAATTAGACGCGGCAGGTAAATAACAATCCATAGAAATGTAGAAAAAACTCAAGAAAATAAATGGAATAAACCAAAAAAAAAAAACTAAAGTTTTTTCCTTTGTACAATGTTTTCATTCATAGAAAATGAAAAATTTTGAAAATTTAAAGATTGATCGCCTAACATAAGCCAAACAGTTTCACTAGGTACACTTTGAAATGGGTTTTGCTTTCTCTTCAAGTCCAAAAGACCAAGACTTTTAAGATTAACAAACAATAAAATCCTAATTAATTCACTTTCCTCACAGAAGAACAATGAACAAATAACCATCAGAGATAAGATAGACCCACATCAGAATAACAATCTAACAACCCAGAAAACTCCACAGACCAATGCATACAATCATATTAGAGAGAGAGAGAGAGAGAGAAGTAGAACCTGAAGGGTGAAATTGACATGATCTTGGATAGGAGAAAGATGTTCTTTAGCGGCTAAATTGACTTGGTGTAGTTTTTGTTGTACACTCTCTGACGCAATTCGCTCTTCAGCTGCTGCTATGTGATCCATCTCTCTGTTTTCTTTTCTGTGAGTTTTCTAGGGCATTCGCTTTCACTTGCCAATCTATCTACTTCTTCTACTCCCCGGGGGTTTAGGGTTTTGTTTCCGCCTCTATAGCTACTGGATTTCACAAGCAACAAACCGCCGACCCAACCCATACCCGACCACAAAGGCTCGGCCCAGCTGGCCGAAGCTTTTATTTTATTTGTTTTTGTGTAATGCTACACTTCCTCTCACTTTTTAACATAATTTTTCTACCCCCACAAAAAGAAATTAGCTATAATTTGTAGCAATTAGCTAGAAACTAGTATAATAAAGTGCATTTGTTCATAAAGCATGTAAAAAATACTTTCTTTTTTTTATTACTGCTATTAAAAAAAATGTGAGAATGACATAAATCAATCTAATAAAGTGACGTATGTCCCATACCTAAAAAAATGTGTGAAGCATGTGTTATTAAAAATGAACCAGTTTGTAGTTGATTTTTGTCCGCTTTTAAAGCCACTGGCCCACTATTAACCACTTAGAGCATTCCCAATTAAGGAGTTAAATTGTACTTTTATCTAAAATGACTAATCATATTTGTAAAAAACCCACTCATAATCGAAACGGTGTGTTTTTGTCATTTAATAAAGACTAATGTGTAAAAAGGGCACCGTGCAACTTTGCATTATCTTCTTCATGAGTTTAAAGACTAACTTAATTTATGAATCTCTTAAATCATATTCCTTGCCGCTGTTGGTAATTTAAATGCCTCCGATGAGTGGTTGAGTGTGTTATTAAGCATATGATTTAATAAATTGATGTGTTGTAAAACTCATTTTTGATGATACCAAATTAGACGGTAACACATTACTGACATTAGCTAAGAATAACAAATACAATAAATATAAAAACACCTTATTGTTTGCTGAAATATATACAATACAAATGATATAATTTTTTTTTGTCTTATTTTTTACTTATGTTTATATAATAATAGGTGAATTTATTATTTAATTTATATGAAATTTACCTGAGTGATGTCTACAAATTCAATAATAAATATATTAAATTTAAAGAAAGTGACCTGTAACAAAACTCTTCCTCTAATGTATTTTCATTGAGTGCTGCTGCTATACGGTCAAGGCAGAAAACATGAGTTTTCTGCCTTCCACTCAAATGCTGCCACCTCATATTATTTCATCATACAAAATAAGCTTGGTTTCACAGGATAATAACCCAAATAGCTTCAGCTCATATAAAAAAAAAAAAAAAAAAAAACCCAAACAACAAACTTTCACCGAAAAGCTTGGTTTCACGCCGCCCCCTCCCCGGAAGAGACGCCGCCACCTCCCGCAGAGCCCACGCCGCCCAAGCCCAGCTACACCAAGCCCGCGCCGCCCAGCTTTGCACCGACCAGCCACCCAGCTCTGCCCAAGCCCACGCCGCCCAGTTGCTCCGACGGTTCACCACACGCGTTGGATTTTCGAAGTCGATTTCAGGTGATTTCGAAGCCGATTTCAGGCTATTTCGACTTCCAACAGTGGGCTGCTGGGCTGTGGGTAGCCAGCTGGGCAGTGGGTAGCCGGCTAGACGTGGGATCGGCCTGGGCGTGGGTGTAGGGGAACGGCTTGCTGGTCTGGGGAATGGCCTGCTGGGCGGGGGCGGTGGGAATGGCTTGCTGGGCGGTGGTCGGACTGCTGGGCGGGGGCGGTAGGAACGGCCTGCTGGGCGGGGCGGTGGGCAGTGGGCAGTCGGTGGGCACCTCGGTGGGCAAAAAGCAGGGAGTGGGTTTTTGGGTTTCACTTTGTAACGATGGTTTCATTTTAAGAGGGGTGGTATATTCTGGTGTGGGTAAATACATTTTGTAAGTTAAAACAAGCTGATGTGTCATCTCCTGGTTGGTGGGCGTAAATTAGGCCATTTATGCCATGACCGAATGGAAGATATCCCCATTTTCATTTACAGCACTGGACTGGACAAAAAGGGCCAAAAAAAAACATTATTTTCTAAATCGTATTTACTTTTCTCGACTGGCATGCAGGGGTTGAAGTTGATAACCCGCAACCGCAAGGGCCTAAACCCATTTTAAGAAAATAAAATATTATTATTTTTATTTGGCCCTCCGAGGGTTATGAGGGTGGCCAGCGGTTGGGGGTGGCGGAAGCCACTCCTATGTCTCAACTGTGGTGGTCGGCGACCCCATTGTTTTTATTCTTTTTATTTTAATTTTTTTGTTATTTTAATTATTATTTTTTTAAAAAAGTTAAATGATATTTTATTAATTATTTTATAGTGGGACACGTGGCGCTCTGTAGAGCGTTGGATAAAATTGGACTGCTAGGATTGAAATATGAGAATCTCATATTCTCCTCCTAATATGAGGGGATCCGGATCCCAATGAGTGACACCTGATCGATGAACTGCCAACCAATGGGAGGGGATTCGCTGATGGATGAACTGCCAATGAATGTGCCTCGGTCAACAAAAAAGCCATTAATTTTTTTTGTGGTTAAATACTTTTTTGCCCCTAGGGTTTCAAGACTTTATTTTTTCCTCTTTAGGATTTCATTTTTATCATATGAGATACCTGTAGTTTTCATAAAGACTAAGATGATCCTTCCGTTAAAATTTCGTCAAAAACTTAACGAAACGCTACATCAACACCAATCAAATATCGCTACGTGTCATATAATTAATTTTTTTTTAAAAAAATCAAAAGTTAAAAATTGGGGGTGGCTAGACCATTTGGCCACCCCCTTTGGCCATGGGGTGGCCTAGCCACCCCCATCTGGCCGGCTCGCCACCCCACGGCCAAGAACTCACTGCTGTTAGGTTGAGACAATCGCTTCTTTGCCTGATTATCGAGTTGTGTGGATCTCTCTTTTGGATTGTTGTGGGATCTCAAACCAATTCCAGACCTCAAACTAGCTTCATCAACTGGATCATCCTTGGGTTTGGGTTTGGCAAGTAGCGTACTAGATGCCTCTTGCATCCTTGCTGAGTTACTGGGTGAAGAACCACGACCATCAGAATGAGAGGGCCCATGTCAAGAAAGCAGTTCTCCCAAATGGGCCAGATGGCCATCCCAAATTTTTTTTCTTTTATATATATATATATATATAATTTTTTAATCTTTTTAATTTTTTTTAAAAGTATTTTTTTTTTAAATTAATTATATGACACGTAGCAACATTTGATTGGTGCTGACGTGGCATTACACTACGTTTTAGAAAAAATTTTAATAAAAGTATCATCTTTATCTTTATGAAAAATAATGAAACATTAAAAAAAGAAAATAAAGTCTTCAAAATCTACAGGCAAAAGAGCATTTAACTTCCTTTTTTTTTTTTTTTTAATCTGCGAAATGACCCACGATTAAGGAAACGTTGTTTAAACGGCGCCGTCTAAACTTTTTCCTTTTTCCTTTTTCCTCTTAAAAGATTTAACGAGACAATGCATTTTTTTAACTCTACGTCTTCACGCAACCCAGCTGTCAGGACGAAATACGGTCTGTGAACTGCCAATGGAGGGGATTCGCTGATCGATGATCTGCATTAAACTTTTTTTTTTTTTTAATTTACCTGTATTGACGTGGACGCCTGACCTCTATTTTGTTGTCTTCGGGTGGGACCCTCTTTATGAGAAGAAAAGTTTGTAGCTCTAGGATTAAGTTGAGGCCTAGTAGCTATAGCCTCTGATACGGCCAGGATGATGAATCTCATTTTGAAAGAAGGTCCGCATGTGAAGAAGGGCGTTGAGACATTAAAGTCAGTTGTCAGGCACGAAATGCATTTGGTCATTAAAAAGGGGCTCTATTGGTCGCACCAGTTTGTCCGAATCTCTTTTGTCCCATCTCATTAGAATTTTGCCGGTTTGGGCTCTGTGACAACGTGATATGGGTGCATACCGCCTCACCCCAACCGCTGCTACAAGGGCAATACTGTCCTTTTGAACCGTCTTACTTACTGTTTTCATAAAAATAAAAATAAAAATAAAAACTTTTTTTATTTTTATTTTACTACTAATAAAAATAAAGAGCACCCTGACAAATTGTTGTATTTTGAATTGTTTTGAGGTGTAATGAGTAGATGCAGTTGTCTTCTAGTCCGTGCCTATTGGAAACTGCTATTATTAAATAATGAGATATTGTTTTTCGTTTTAAGTATAATAATGGGAAATTAATGGAATGGAAGGCTGATGAAAGAAGCATGGTAATTGTAATTGATGGAATAATATCCTTTCATTTATAGTATTTACTTCCTTAGTGTATTGTTAGAAGAGTAAAATTATTATTTTATTTTGAAAATGACAGATTCACCATCATGGCCGTATCATCACGTGAGCCTTGTGTCCCCATCTGCAGCAGGCGTGAACCCAATACTTTCTGCACCAACGACCAGCCCCTCAGTATTGTAGTAGATTTAATTAATATGAAAAAATAAAAATTAAGTATATTTTGTATAAAAAAATAAAAAAAATTAATTTATAATAATTTTATTATTTAAATAGTAATAAAAAATTATTAATGTGATATAAAAGGTAAAAATGTTAAAATTTATTTTAAAAAGAATTTTTTTAATCTTTGGATTCAATCCTGTCCGACCTTTTGCCAAATACAACCACTAAGTCCTTGCTGTACACACATCCGTAGCCCATTCTATCCAACCCGTGAATCATTCAATTCACGGGGTGCTGATCATTCAATTCATCATGCGCAACATGCAAGCTTCTAAGGATAAGATGTACGTGCTAAGAGTTGAGAAAATGGAAGAGATGATAGATTTAGGTTAAATTTCGGTCCTCTTATTTTTAAAGTTGAATTTACGGAAATAATTTAATTTTAAATTTTTATGACTCTGAAAAAAATATGTTTAATTTTTATCAATTTGACCGTTTTCCCCTTGGTTTTTCTATCAATTTGACCGTTTCCCCTTGTTTATTATTATTATTTTTTAATCAATTTGACCGTTTTCCCCTTGGTTTGATATTTTTATCAATTTATTTCCATTAATTTTTAATTTTTATCAACTGACTTGGTTTGATATTGACCGTTTTCCCCTTCTTTTGTGATTTTTTCTCTTTTATTTGAAGGCTAATTGTGACTTTTTCTGTCATTAATTTAGTTCATATAAATATAAATGCGTAAATAAATTGCATAGGGGGGAGGCAGCCAACCAGTGGTCGAAACGTGGCCACCGTCTTCAGGTACGGATAATTTTCAGAAGGTTTCTATCATGTGATTTGGGGAAAAGGAAAGGGATCGTATGGGTACTATGAAGAGTATTGAGTGGGGAATCTCGTGACTCGTGCGAAGGGCAGAAGAGTAAACTTTGGTAAGATACTTAGGACCATAATTCAAATCGAAGTCACAATTGACAACACAGTTTATATTCATCAGCTATATGTACCCTAGAAGAGTTAGTTGCCGCTTGCAAGAATCCCTCCGACCAAATACAATCGATCCGATCCATTGGGTGCACTGTGCAGCCAACTCTTCCCTCCAAGTCCAAGGAAAGCTCCCAGAAAACCATCAACGACAAAAACATTATAAGGAGTTGGCAACCTCATCAAGCTCCTCCCGACCGGCACTGTTTTCTTGTACCTGTTCCTCAGCCCTGTGCTGTCCAACAATGGCTACTGCAACACAATCAACAAGAACCTCACCGCCATTCTTGTTGGTCTGTGCGGTTTGTCTTGCTTCTTTTCTACCTTCACACACAGCTACGTTGGAGATGACAGTAAAAGACACTACGGGATTGCAACATGCAAAGGTCTTTGGCCCTCGCCGGAGTCTAAGACCGTGGACGTGCCGAGGTATAAGCTTCTGTTTGCTGACTTCGTCCACGCCTTTTTCGCGGTGATTGTGTCTGGGGCTTTGGTGCCTTTGGATGGAAATACGTTGGGGTGCCTGCTTCTATCCGGTGTCTCAGTCCAGCGAGAAGACTTTGCTCCAGATGCTGCCGCCTGTTGTTGTGTGGTTTCTGGTGTGGTTTTTTTCTTTTCTATTAAGGGCCATGGAATCGGATACCCTGCAAGTGAGTCTTCAAAGGATTCCAACTCTGGTGGAGAAGTATCCAAACACGAACTCAGTAGGTGTGGCACCGAATCACCTCTCCACCTCTGTTGGAGAAGTGTTTTGGTGCCAACCAACCGAGTTCGTGTTTCGCCGAGGATACGATATTGGCGGCAGTGGTTTGATTTCTCCTTTTTCGTAACTAATTTTTATTCTGCAACCTCTCTGCCATTTTTAGTGAGGCGGACGAGTAAGTGAGGGTTTCATTTTCATTTTCCCTCTCCTCCTCACTCTTCACATACAGCTCTCTCTCTCTCCCCCCGCCTCCGCCTCCCCCACCAGCCGCCATCCACCGGCAACTAGAAGCACCTCCTCGAGCCACTCCATCGTACATCTCCGACGACCCGAGCCACCACATTAGGTAACTCTTTCTCTCTTCTTTTCTGTTTCTGACCCATCTCCATCATCTCCTCCCACTGTACAGATCCGACGACCCATCACCACCGCCTACAAGCGGAGACCTCAAAAGAGGTAAGGTTATCTTCTGGTTTTTATTTTGATTTTTCTTGCGGGAAGAGCAGGATTTTTCTTGATTTTGATTTTCCCATAGATCTGGTTTTTTTAGTTGTCTTTGGATTTCGAATCTGAGTTTTGATTGTTCTGAATCTGGCTGGGTCTGAATCTCAGATTTTTTTGTGGGTTGAATCTGGTTTTCTCATTTTTAGGATTTGTAGTTTCTTACGTTTTAGGGGATTTTGAAGGATTCGAGTTTCTGAATCATTAGCTTTTGATGACTAGAGTTTTTGTAGGGGTTTTGTTGATTAGAGTTTTTATAGTACTTAAGATTCAGATTATGTCTTCCACAATTCTAATGAATTACCGGGCCCTGTGCGACCCTCCTCCAGAGAATCTGGGTAAATATCTCACACCGTTCTCTCTCAGTCAATCTCCCTTATTCTCTTTGTTTGATGAAATTTCCATGAGAGATTTTTTGTTGTTTATGTCTGTTTTTGTATTCCATATGTTCGATGAAATTTTCCCGAGAGATTTTTGTTGTTGATATTTGTCATTGATGTTTTTATTTTTGCATTCCATATGTTTGATGAAATTTCCATGAGAGATTTTTGTTGATGTTTGTCATTGGTGTTTTTGTTTTTGTATTCTATTATTTGTAGTTGAATGCTGTGAGAAAAGCAGTATGTTTACTTCTGCTTTTTTGCTTTTTTGTTTTTTTGTTTCAGGAGCTATATGTGCAGGTGTTTGATTTCGTTCACTTGAAAGACCGTTAAATGAAAATATGAACCAAGATGCAAATGGATTGTTTTGAAGGTGGTATTAATGCATGTCTCACAGATCTCTCTTTAAAATTTGGTTCTTGCCCATCAAATGAACAAACAATCTGGAGGTAGAAGAGATGGGAGTATTGACACACCGTGGTTATTGGAGAGGCAACCCAAAGCAACAACAAAGGAGGACAATTTTCTGTTACAGGATATACCTAATTGTCTTTTACCTTTCCTGTTTGTATTTTTAGGTTATTCCTTCTAGCAGGAAAAGTTATATTCAAAGGAGTGATTCTTTTCTATCCTGAAACTTGTAACATGTAGATGTAGTTGTCATATAGATGTTAATTGGATTTTTTGGTGCATTGAAGTACAATGTCTTGTGGGGATGGTAATTTTGACATTTTTGCATTTTTGCATCTTGATTCCACCGACTGATATCCATTGCTCTAAAGCATTGACAAATGAATGTGATTTATTTGTGCATGGCATGTTAAGAAGGCAGCTTAATGGGGTTGGCACTTCTCTCTTGCTATGTTCTCTTATCAAACCCCTAGTGGAAGTGTGAACAAATTAGGTATACCCTCTCCCAGTATTTATTCCAAATTAAAGAAGCTCTTTCTCACGGAAATTTCATCAGACTTGAAATGCAAAAACAGAAACACCGATGACAAACATCAACAATAAAAAAATCTTGAGATTATCCACCAACTCAAATGATGTGCGTATTTCCATCCACATCAATTCCTTGACAAAAACAAAACATTTTCATTCTATTCAACAAGGTCGCAAAATTACCAAAAAAAAAAAAAGAAAGGGGTAGGCATTACATTCCCATATATATCCATAAATTTTACAAATGGCAAAATTACATGCAAGGCCTCTATATTTCTATGTACAATCAGTAGGAAATATAATCTCCATATATATATCCATAAGTTTCTTTATGTTTTGCTTATCAACGAGACCTCCTCAAAGTTGAATGATTTATTTATGTACTCCATTCAGTGGTTTAAACTGTTCATGTTGGTATTCAAATGTGTAGGAAAGGAAGCGGATCTAAAACCCTGTAGACGGTACATCAGCAGGAAGTTGCATCAAGTTGTCAATTTCTCATCTCTTCTTCCTTCTTTGTGCACTAACATATGCTTCGACCTTCACAACACTACTGCATTCTTACCTAGTTTTGATTGATTATCACTGTATTCTATGTTTATTATTGTTTGTGACCCCGTTAGGGGCTAATATGGTTTTGTATTACTGGGGAGACATCTTGATTTTATTTTGTTTTGAGGCTGTCTAGTGAATTATCTGTATAGTTTATGTTTTATTTTGTTTTGATATTTTATATTTTTATGATATTTGAAGTTTTTTTGTTGGTATTATAAATTCTTGATGAACAGGCTTTTGGTTCCTTTGTTTGTTTATGATTTTATTAATTATTATTATGAATGAATACATCATTACCAAAACAATAGTACTCCATTAAAAACTGAAGTTGGAAGAACTAATTAAGGTTGGTTTTCACAAATTATAAGAGAAAATTTCGAATTCATACTAAATTTTTACCTTAACAAATGATTTAGTTTAGAATGACTCGATTCTAAATAAAAATATTATGAAGTTTTAAAAATCTCATGAATTGAAATGAGAAAAATTATGAAAAGAAAATGCAATGATTTTTTTCTTTCTTTTTGAGCTACTTGACTTAAAATGATGATGAATTCCTTTCAAGTTTCAAGGCTTCATCTTTGTGAAACCGCTTATATATATATATATATATCAAGTCGTTCTCATTCCCGTTGATGCTTTTACCTAATTATGGCAACGACGTCGTCTTGCTTATCTGGTCTCTCTCCCAGTGGAACGTACACAAAATTCCCTCAGAACATAGAGGCTGATGTTTTTGTGGTCCAAGTAGTTGGAGGAACCAAATTAATGACTGAATGACTTTTACCAAATTGCCCTTCTTGAAATTTAAAAGTACTCAACTGCCCTTCCAATAAATGATGACGTGAATAATTTTAATTTAATTAAGACAATAGGAGATTGCAGAAGATACGCTGCTTTTGGGTTTATGTAGGAATGTTGGCTCACATCATACCATAGAAATGAGCAAAACAATTTTTTGATGCACCAGATTCATAAGCAAATCTGAACTTTTAATCACAATCATAAGTAGAACAAGCTAGAAAAACTCCATTGGACAAATACCACTAACAATAACACATGTTCATTAAATGACAAGGCAAAATAGTAATAATCTATCAACTGGACAACGCAGTGGTGCTCTTTTGTGGTGACTCCATATGGTCAAATATATCATGGTGAAATGGGACTTTTGAGTTAAGAGATGCTAAAAAGTTTTTGTATGGAGCTTTATGTATTGTGTCGTTCAAACCAATTGTGAACGAACTTACCAACGATTGCTTTAGTACAAACATTTTAGACTTATGTCGATAGCCCGATAAAATTGGAATTGAATAATTTTTCATGAAATGCAAAATTGTATCATTTTGAATTAGTTTTCTAATACCACCAAGCTTGCTTTCATTTGATGTCGAAATCAAAAGAAATTATAAGTTTATTTTGATTGGTTTGTGTTGAACTGCATTCATAAACTTAAATTCTTCATATCTTAGACCAACTTTTACGCTGAACTTGGTCATTAACTCAAACCAAAAACATTACAACCTAGAAACCATATTTTGACACGTGAATTCTCCAAAACAAAAATAAACCTAATTGATAATATCACACAACCCAACCAATTACTAAGCCAACTATACCTTAGTAGCTATATGATCTTTTTGTTTCTTCTTCTTATTATTTAAAAAAAAAAAAAAAAAAAACAATTAAGCCAAGAATATCTAAGAATTTTTTCCATTCGTAAAAGAATTTGAATATAATAAAACAAATTTGAATAATTATTGGATATTGATGTGGCTTATTGTCAATAAGGAGGATGAGTAGTAGAATCTCAAACTTAAAAGAGATAGTTACAACTTACAACGGTTGATAAATAGGATTAAGATAGACATGCATTCACTTAATTGTCGTTTCAGTTGGTTGTTATTGGATCCCGTGCCCAAGCGTGCCCCTAGGCCTTGCTTTAGCAACCCTTTTTATACAACCCTTTAGAAAGAATCGAGTCATTTTTTGACATTTTTTTTTACTCTTTGGTTTTTTTTTTTTTTTCTATATTGTATTTTTCATTTTGGATTTGTCACTCATTTCTCAGTATTTTGATCTAATACATCCTTTTTCCCAAATTGCTTTAAAAAAAAAAAAAAAATTGAATTTTGTTACAAAAGAAAGCTAATATCTCATTTGTCAATTGCTGGTTTAAAACCTCACACATGGGCTATGAGGGGAGTAAAAAAAAAAATTATTATTTTCTCCTTCGTATTTTTTTTCTTTTCTCTATTAAAGGAAACAGTGGGTTATGAGGTCAGATAAATTGAAAACTGATTTTCGGAACTCAATTATTCAATGTCTTGGTTAGTAAGTAATTGCAAAATTCTACATGCGAGAAACAACGGGCCAGCCTTTTGAAAGCTAAATCTACCACCCGTCGGGACTCTAAGGGCCATAACTTTGGAATTATAGAGTATTCACAATGGAAGAGCCAAATAGTACTTTTAACTAAAATGACTAATCAGATTTGTAAAAAACTCATACATTAGATTAGCCAAAAAAAAAAAAAAAAAATTGATATTTGATTGGATTAGCAAAAAAAAAAAAATGCTACATGTAGCAACACTTTTCAAGAGAGCCATTTTATTTTTTTTATTATTTCTATCACCTGTTTTCTTTTTTTCCCAAAACTTTTTCCACTTTTCAAGGGATCATTATGAGAACATCATTTCACAATTTTTAATAAAAAGATATTTCATAAATATGATTGACATTACTATGAGAATATGGTTTTCATACTTAACATCGGCAAATATGCCATTTGAAAAATATAACCGTTGAAAAATATAATTATTATAAAATACAACCGTTTCAAAAATATTATAGTTAAAAAAATGATTATTTGAAAAATAATAATTGTTGAAAAATTATTGTGCTAAACGAATTACCATTGAAAAAATAAAGAGTGAAATACAAATTTTAAAAAGGAAATAAAGATATAATCAATAAAGAGTAAAAAAATAATATTTAAATGATATAAATAAAAATATAGCTAATCGGATGTAAAAGGCATTTAAAAATTCATTAGTTAAACTAGATAAAGTGAGTTTTCAGAATCCATTTTACATAAAAATTTGGCTCCTCCATTGTGAATGCTTTAACAGTGACATGAATTATTATTAGTTTTTTTTTTTTTTTTTTTAATATACAATTTTTTTTGCACAAATAAAACGAGTTAATTAGTTTCAAGAAAAGTTTGAATATGATAAAGTGATTAAAGAAAACCTGTTTATATATATATATATATATATATATATATATATATATATATATATAAGTAATTAATTAGCACGTTGTTTAAGCAAGAGGTGGGGGGTGACAAAAATCATGATTTTAATAAACAATGTAGTAAATTAGAAAGGAAGGGAAGTATGGAGTCAAATGGTTCGGACAAAACCAGAAACTCAGCCTGTGATTCGGACAAAAGCAGTGAGGTGCACAAAGATTATCTAGGTGCACAAAGGCAACTAGATAATCAAATGGTGAATAACAATATATTTCCAGTTTGGGATTGTGACAACCCCTCCTGCTCACCTTATGTGTAATTCTATTAAATACAATATATTTTTTAATGTTTCTATGCTTTACTAATTAATCTCTTAAATGGTGACTCCGATCCGGTCATTATTAGTGTTATTTTTCCTGTTGTGACTACCAAATTTTCTTGTCGTCACAATAGGCTCATTCATCTGACTGCTTAAAATATTTTTTGGTTATGTTGCTTTAACCAAGGTTCAAGAAAGTATGCACACATGTTCATTCATCTAAGATATTTTTTGGTCCAAATACCAAGCAAGTCTTAAAGCTTAGTTTGTCTATCATCATTGATAAGCATTCCACTGTTCAGGAAAAGATTGATTGAGGGTCATTCACCAGTTGTTTCCAAGTCAGTTGAACAATTTTAATAATCCATTATGAAGTGAAATGAGTAGGTCAGATATCATAGCATATTTGCTTGTAAAACATTATTTAAAAAGTTTTACCAAAGAAACCTAGATTAATACTTATAATAAGAAGGGGGTGTACCTCTGTCTGGAGAACTTCAAATGAAGAAATCTTTTGATTTAGTGCTTGATGTTCTCTCAACTTGGTTATAAATTTAAGAGCTAAAGATATATACAAGTGAATTTGACCATGAAAAGGTTAAGAAAAATGGAAGTTTGATGGATAGAAAAAGCTTGAAGTCATTAGCTTATTGTTGAGGTGCAATAATGTCACTCTCCTCATTTGGACGGCTCTTAAAACATGTATTGCGAGGTGCGATTTCGAATGCCATAAAAAGATTTGGCTTCCCTCACTGGACACCAATTGATTTTTAGATGAGATGGTCAAAGGCCCAATCCAACAAATTGTATCAAAGCCAGAGTCATGCGTTCGAGTGGCGGGAGTGCCATGTTGATGGACGGATTGTTGAGATGCAATAATGCCACTCTGCTCACTTGGACGGCTCCTAAAACATGTCTTGCAATGTGCGATTTCGAATGTCATAAAATGATTTGGCTTCCCTCATTGGACATCAATTGATTTTTAGATGAGATGGTCACAGGCCCGATCCAACACTTACGAACTATAAAAACCATAAATAAACAAACAAGCTTTTAATGATCTCTCTCATATTACCTGAAACATGCCGCATTCTTTGCATGCAGAGTAAAGCCTTTGAATCTCTTGCTCTTGGGAGTTTGGGTTGACCATCTTTTCAGGGTGTTTATGCTCTGAATCACCACAAACGGATAAAACATAATAAATTTACGTGTATAACAGGTTCCGCTTTACATATTGGCACAAATGTTGGTTTCGGTGTTGGCAACATGTATTGGATAGTCAGTGTACAACGTCAAATTGAAAATTATGAACACCCGGCCGCTCCGAGGCTGCAGCTCCACCTTCTTATCGCAACATTTATCATCATGTTTATAGCTGCTTCAGTGAACTACTAACATCAAACTGTAACTATTTTTGATCACCTAATCTAGTTTTGATGGAGATCAGTCACGATATCCACATGATATATTTGAAATATTTTGTAGGTTGGCCATTTGTCTGGCTTCGTTGTTGGCATAGCCATTTCACTAGCTGCATGTGTTAATCACAGGGTAGGTAAAAAACTATTTACATGTCAGTAATTGCTAAGAATTTACTAGCTAGTTAATTTTCATGTATAAATTTTTGTGGGTGTGCACTGTAGGCCTGTTTCAGGAGGATCAATGCATGAATCCTGCAAGATCATTAGGGCCTGCAATAATTTCAGGCAAATTCAATGACATGTGGATATATGTGACAGCCCCCGTGGCAGGTGCCCATGTAATCCCACTTCCTAATTTCAGTCTAGTTGGTTGAAGCCTGCAGTGCACAAGAAAAATGTATTCCAGACCCAGTAGACATGTTTTATGGATGCTAGTAACCAAATTTATGCAGAAAGCAGCGGAGTCAGTTGCCAGAACACTTTGAATCATTTTTTTTCTTATTTGTTTTGTTTCTGTGGGGCTAATGAGAGTAACAATTTGATCGGCGAAAATGTGCAACATGCGTTAATGCTTTTTGGTATAAAAGTTATCAATTCCTTAATTGCACTAACAAGGATTATTTTTTTAGAACATAGAGTATTGCTAGTTACTAACATTGAAAAATAAGCATGACAAATTTATTATATAAGACAAGTTGGTGAATGCTTTGATAAATCTTACAAGACATTTATTTATGGTAAAAATAAACATATATCAGTAGAATCGAGTGAAACGATTTTATTAAACAACTCAAAACTCATAATACCATGAGACAAATACAAAGAACTATGTATTATTCTCTAAAAGATATTCTTTTAAAAATCTCTTCATATGCATATTCTCTAGATTCATCAAACTTTAGGCAATGCAAATTCTTATAAATAATGGAAGCTCTCTAATATTTTTGCATTCTTGAAAAAATACTTCTTTAGAGTCTCTTCTTCTGCCGATCCTTTAGAATTTGCAATCTTGACAGCCTTTAGGCAATGCCGCCAACAGAGAACCGGAAGATGTTTGCAACAACTACGATTTCTCACTTTATAAATAGGATTTCCGTATGAGAACTGAAATATAAGCACATAATTAGGAACATTATCAAAAATGTTAGAAATAAGGCATCAATCCACTTTAGGCCCAAAAGGACCAAAAAAAAAAAAAAAACTTAGTATAGAAATGTCAATTGTCCGAAAGAAATTGAAAATAATGTTGAGAGAAGGCATCATATATGAACATATGCAATACCTTGAAAGATATATTGTCAAGTGTCCCTTGGTACCGCCGTTCTATAAAGAGAATTTCTAGAAGAGGACAAATCCACAACAAGACATCCACAACTTCGTGGATTTCTCTTGTAGGTATAGAATATACGATTAGCTTCAATTCCTTAACATTATATAACGGGCATGGTATGGTTGTTCTCAATCTTTTTGCAATTTTCAGAGTCTTCACAAAGTAAACAAAAACAAGTGTTAGATTTTTATAATATATGCTATAATTGATATACAAAGTAACATATAATAGGAAACAAATAAAAAGAATATAATAAAATAAACTAGAATACCTCATCTTCACCAAGAGTCCAAGTCAATAATTTCGGTTGACTTAACTTTGAAAGGAATTCAATCATTTCAGCATTCGGAGTATCTCCCGAAAAGACGAGAATAACTTCCGATAGACTTGAAGAATTCAAAGAAAATGATATAATCTCACCCTCATACATGAGTCTATGTAAGTTAGGAGAAACAATGTTAACTTCAACTAGCTTGTCACAATTAATAAAGGTCAAACTCTTCATACGGTGACTTGAAATCTTAATCCTTTTCAACATAAAGCAATCTGCTAGGTCCAAGCACTCGATGAGTTGATGTTTAGAAAGAACATCATGCAACCATTTGTCAGTAATGTGGCATGAATATAATACTAACTTCTTCAAATTTTCGCATGGGCCTAGGTTTATTTGGCATGGTAGGCTGTCAAGCTTGAAAACTAAAGATTCAAGATTTGATGCTTCGATCTCAACACTCTCATATTTAGAATTTTGTAGTAGCGCAAAGGCCTTAAGTTTAGGAAGACTTGACACTCGTATACTTTTCAACCCATTAACACATTCAAATGTCATCTCTTCTATATCACGACAACTATCAATTAGAGTTTGGACAAGCTGGCTCTCCTCCACTTCACCGGACAAAACCAACTTTTTCAAAGATGATAAGTTAATATCACCGGAAAATGACTTCAACTTGCACGACTGCAATTTCAACTCAGTTATTGAATTTGCTACAAGAACCCTCTCAGGCAACTCATACCTCTTTAGATGGATCCGGATGAATATGTCAAGATTCAACTCTTTTACATTGCATTCAATTGCATAGTCAATCCAACGGTTCACAACAGCATAATCTGATTCATCCAACATCATGCGAAGCCTAAACTTGTTTATATTTAGCCTTTGCCTATAGTGGGCAAGTAAAGAACTCTCCACGAAATTTCTGAACTCTTCTTTCTTTCTCTGGATTTCTTGTTCTTTCTCGTTGGGTGGAACCTTGCGCAAATTATTAACAAAGAGGTCTTGGTGAAAGTCTGGAATGGGGAATAAAGTCCACACCCTTTGCCATCTCTTGGACAATATGCTAAGTTGAAGTGTTTGTTTCGTGGGAATGAAGGATAGAAGGTGCTCTAGAATAGGGTCTGGCAATTCAGATATCCGGTCGATTTTGTGCTCCATAAGGTTGAAAACTTCCTCCAAATCCCTAGTACCTAGTACCTAATCTAATTAGCACAAAGCAATTTTTTTTTTTTTTTTAAAAAAAAACTATCAAGAAGAAGTTTTTATGTCTGAAAAAGAAAATAAAAATCAAACAACAGATGCTATTATTGGGAACAAAATAAATTGATAGGAAGACCAACCTTCAACGTACGACGATGGGCTTGTGGGGGGCGTTCGACGAGAGCTTGTAGGGGCTGGCCGGACCACAGCAGACACGACGGCAACACAAAACTAATTGTGAAGTTGTGAGAACAAGTAGGAATTGTGTGTATAAATAAGCCTCCTTTTTCATCCCAATTCTCCTGGGAATCTCTTTCAACCCAAATTGTTAAGTTGCGAGAACAAGTAGGAATTGTGTGTATAAATAAGCCTCCTTTTTCCCCTGCTTCTTATAATCATCCAAATTAACGCTTTTACCTAAATATGTACCCATATTTACAAGTTTGCCCTTCCACATTTTTTTGTGAAATAGAGGGAAAAAAAAAAAAAAAAAAAAAATTCCGCTGATATTCGCTGCACTGACCCAGAAAACAGAAGGTATTAAATTTTTCATCCGGAAACAACAAAAGAAGTCAAATTTTGGTTGTTTTCTGGATCGCAGACTTGTATTGTCAATGGCAACGGCGTCGTCTTGAACGTACACTAGATTCCCTCACAACACAGCAAGATCCAATCCAACTGGTAACTCATCCAAATTAATGACTGAACGACTTATACCAAATTGCCCTTCTTGAAATTTAAAAGTACTCAACTGCCCTTCCAATAAGGAATTTTTTTTTTTAAAAAAAAATTTAATTAAGACAGTAGGAGATTGCAGAAGATATGCTTTTGGGTTTATGTAGGAATGTAGTCTCACGCCCCACCATTGAAATGAGCAAAACAATTTTTTGATATATCAGATTTAGAAGCAAATCTGAAGTATCATTGAACTTTTAATCACAATCGTAGGCAGAACAAGCTAGAAAAACTCAATTGGACAAAAACAGCTAAGACCTAACTATAAAACATGTTTATTAAATGACAACGTGGTGGTACTCTTTTGTGCTGGCTTCATATGGTCAAATATCATGGTAAAAGTTCTCAAACAGCTCAAAATTGATGGGACTTTTGACCGTTGAGACGTGTTAATAGGTTTTTGTAAGGAGCTTTATGCATTGTGTTGTTCATTCGCAATTCTTGCCAACGATGCCTTTAGTACAAAATTTTTAGACTTATGTTGATAGCCTGATAAAATTGGAATTAGAGATTTTTTTTCATGAAATGCAAATTTGTATCATTTTGAATCAGCTTTCTAATACCACCAAGTTTGTCTTCATTTGATGTCAAAATCAAAAGAAATGATTATTTTACTTTGACTGCATTGTGCTGAACTTCATTCATAAACTTTAATTCTTCATATCTTGGACCAACTTTTACGTTGAACTTAGTCATTAACTCAAACCAAAAACGTTACAACCTAGAAACCATATTTTGACACATGAATTCACCAAAACAAAAATAAACCTAATTGATAATATCACACAACCCAACCAACTAAGCCAACTATACTTAGCAGCAATATGATCTTTTTGTTTCTTCTTATTATTAAAAAAAAAAACAATTAAGCCAAGAATATCTAAGAGTTTTTTCCATTCGTAAAAGAATTTGAATATAATAAAACAAATTTGAATAATTATCAGATATTAATGTGGCTATTGTCAATAAGGAGGATGAGTAGTAGAATCTCAAATTTAAAAGAGATAGTTACAACGGTTGATAAGGAGGATTAAGATAGACATGCATCCACTTAATTGTCGTTTCAGTTGCTTGTTATTAGATCCCGTGCCCAAGCGTGCCCCTTGGCCTTGCTTTAGCAACCGTTTTTATACAACCCTTTAGAGAGAGCTGAGTCATTTTTTGACAATTTTTTTAACTCTTTGGTTTTTTTTCCCTATATTGTATTTTTCATTTTGGATTTGTCACTCATTTCTCATTGTTTTGATTTAATATAACCTTTTTCCCAAATTGCTTTTTTTTTTTAAAAAAAAAAAAAATTGAATTTTGTTACAAAAGAAAGCTAATATCTCATTTGTCAATTGCTGGTTTAAAACTTCACACATGGGTTATGAGGGATATATATATATATATATATATATATATATATATATATATATATATTTTCTCCTTCCTATTTTTTTTCTTTTCTCGATTAAAGGAAACAATGGGTTATGAGGTCAGATAGATTGAAAACTGATTTTCGGAACTCAATTATTCAATGTCTTGGTTAGTAAGTAATTGCAAAATTCTACATGTGAGAAACAACAGGCCAGCCTTTGAAAGCTAAATCCGCCACCTGTCGGGACTCTAAGGGCCATAACTTTGGAATCACAGAACATTCACAATGGAAGAGCCAAATTGTACTTTTAACTAAAATGATTAATTAGATTTGTAAAAAACTCACATTGGATTAGCCAAAAAAAAAAAAAAAAAAACAAAATTGATATTTGATTGGATTAGCAAAAAAAAAAGCTACATGTAGCAACACTTTTCAAGATAACCATTTTATTTTTTTTATTGTTTCTATCATCTGTTTTCTTTTTTTCCCAAAACTTTTTCCACTTTTCAAGGGACTATTATGAGAATATCCTTTCACAATTTTTAATAAAAAGATATTTTATAAATATGATTGACATTACTACGAGAATATGGTTTTCATACTTAACATTGGCAAATACGATATTTGAAAAATATAATCGTTTCAAAAATATTATTGTTAAAAAAATGATTATTTGAAAAATAATAATCGTGGAAAAATTATTGTGCTAAACGAATTACCATTGAAAAAATAAAGAGTGAAATACGAATTTTAGAAAGGAAATAAAGATAAAACCAATAAAGAGTAAAAAAATAATACTTAAATGATATAGATAAAAATATAGCTAATTTGATGTAAAAAACCTTTAAAAATTTATTAGTTAAACTAGATAAATTGAGTTTTCAGGAGCCATTTTGCATAAAAATTTGACTCTTCCATTGTGAATGCTTTAACAATGACATGAATTATTATTAGCTTTTTTTTTTTTTTTTAATATACAATTTTGTTTGCACAAATAAAACGAGTTAATTAGTTTCAAGAAAAGTTTGAATATGATAAAGTGATTATATATATATAAAAGTAATTAATTAGCACGTTGTTTAAGCAAGAGGTGGGGGGTGACAAAAATCATGATTTTAATAAACAATGTAGAAAATTAGAAAGGAAGGGAAGTATGGAGTCGAATGGTTCGGACAAAACCAGAAACTCAGCCGGTGATTCGGACAAAAGCAGTGAGGTGCACAAAGGTTATCATCCCATGGCAAGTAGATAATCAAATGGTGAATAAAAATATATTTTCAGTTTGGGATTGTGACAGCCCCTCCTTCTCAGCTCATCACCTTATGTGTAATTCTATTAAATACAATATATTTTTTAAAGTTTTTATGCTTTACTAATTAATCTCTTAAATGGTGACTCCGATTCGGTCATTATTAGTCTTATTTTTTCTGTTATGGCTACGCTACCAAATTCTCTTGTCGTTACAATAGGCTCATTCATCTGACTCCTTAAAATATTTTTTGGTTATGTTGCTTTAACCAAGGTTCGAGAAAGTATGCACACATGTTCATTCATCTAAGATATTTTTTGGTCCAAATACCAAGCAAGTCTAAAAGCTTAATTTGTCTATCATCACTGATAAGCATTCCACTGTTCAGGAAAGGTTGATTGAGGGTCATTCACCAGTTGTTCCCATGTCAGTTGAACAATTTTAATAATCCATTATGAAGTGAAATGAGTAGGTCAGATATCATAGCATATTTGCTTATAAAACAAAAAAAAAAAAAAAATCCATCTTGCAGAGACAAAACACTCGGGCAAGAAGAGGCTTTGTGTGGGAGTTTGCAAGTACAAAGAGGTAAATGCGAAGGGCCAAAAGAACGCCTCTGATTAACTAGCCCAGACATGCCTACCCCAATTTCTATCAAATATCTATCTATCCCTTTGACTACCGTAAGAAAGCTGCAGTTATGCTTTTTCTAATCAAGGATCAAAGATCGGAAGCAGTCTTCTTCGTAGTCAATCAATTGATTAGTGTAAGGAACCGAGTTCTACTCCAGACTGCTCAAACCATATCCCAAAGATTCAGATATGCTTAGCCTTTGAGCAATCCTAAAGAAGATTGTACAGATAATATGACAACCGCGGTCTATTCAAGAATTCCTATCCTCCCATCTAAGCTACAGGTCAAAATACCATAATCTTGACTATGACTTGCTAATTGATACTCTTGGGTCAAAAAGGTCCTGAAAATATACACCCCTACAGGCTACAGCTAGATGAAGTTGTCCAACTACTCGATCAAGAACAAATCAAAGTCGAGCCTCTGGCGTTGCTGCACACAAGTTGTTTCTGAGAAGCTTGTGCATTTATCATCCCTACTCTCAGATCTCCCATTATGTATATAATCAAATCAAGCTCTGGGCAATTTTGGCCTTTGCTAATCAAGTAAATTTGCATGGAACTAGGCTTGAGGTCAACTCATTGTATTGGCAAATTAAATGAGGCTTGAATAAGCCTCTCATGAAATACTTCTCGAGAATATTAACAATAAAGATATTCTTAATATATTCCAACATCATAACTAGATCTAAAGTTAAGTTACATTGAGTATATATGCATATATTTGCCGGCCAAATTACTTAATATTAATTAATGTTCAGGGTTGTGATGCATCAATTCTACTGAAGTATGTGCCTCCGCTAAAAGCTTGTAATTGAAAGTGATCAACTTGGTTTATATTTATGATTTAAGACATTGCATTTACAAGAACATACCAATGCATAGCAAATGTGACCGGATTCACTATTTTTTTAATGCAAGTTTATCTAAATATTCAACTCAATGAGACACAACATCAATAGCGCCAACTCACTTCATGAGATGTGTTCTCTAGCTAGTTGAGCTACTTTTTGGGGACGAACTATAAATTAAGAATATAAAGTATTGCTAGTTACTAACATTGAAAAATAAGCATGACAAATTTATTATGTAAGAAAAGTTTGTGAATGCCTCGATAAATCTTACAAGATATTTACAATATTTATTTATAATAAAAATAAACATCAGTAGAATCGAGTCAAACGAATTTATTAAACAATTCAAAAGGCATAATACCGTGAGACAAATACAAATAACTATGTATTCTCTAAAAGATACTCTTTTAAAAATCTCTTCATATGAATATTCTCTAGATTCATCAAACTTTAGGCAATGCAAATTCTTATAAATAATGGAAGCTCTCTAATATTTTTGCATTATTGAAAAAATACTTCTTTAGAGTCTCTTCTTCTACCGATCCTTTAGAATTTGCAATCTTGACAGACTTTAGGCAATGCCGCCAACAGAGAACCGGAAGACGTTTGCAACAATTACGATTTTTCACTTTATAAATAGGATTTCCGTATGAGAACTGAAATATAAGCACATAATTAGGAACATTATCAAAAATGTTAGAAATAAGGCATCAATCCACTTTAGGCCTAAAAGGACAAAAAAAAAAAAAACACTTAGAATGGAAATGTCAATTGTCCAAAGAAATTGAAAATAATGTTGAAAGAAGGCATCATATATGAACATATGCAATACCTTGAAAGATATATTGTCAAGGGTCCCTTGGTACCGCCGTTCTATAAAGAGAATTTCTAGAAGAGGACAAATCCACAACAAGACATCCACAACTTCGTGGATTTCTCTTGTAGGTATAGAATATACGATTAGCTTCAATTCCTTAACATTATATAATGGGCATGGTATGGCTGTTCTCAATGTTTCTGCAATTTTCAGAGTCTTCACAAAGTAAACAAAAACAAGTGTTAGATTTTTATAACATATGCTATAATTGATGTACAAAGTAACATATTTTTTTTTTTTTTGATAACGTAGGAGAACTTTACTCAGATTAATTGCACGTCGCAAACGCATACTGTACAACAATCCTCACCGTTAATCAAACTCCTACGAGTAACTGACCCCACCCGCCAGAACCAGTTACTAGGTAATCCAGGAGCTTTCACCCCTGACGGGCTAAGCAGTTTATCCTCATGCCCAGGAGGCAATGTACAAAGTAACATATAATAGGAAACAAATAAAAAGAACATAATAAAATAAACTAGAATACCTCATCTTCACCTAGAGTCCAAGTCAATAATTTCGGTTGACTTAACTTTGAAAGGAATTCAATCATTTCAGCATTCAATGGAGAGCCTCCCGAAAAGAAAAGAATAACTTCCGATAGACTTGAAGAATTCAAAGAAAAGGATATAACCTCACCCTCATACTCGAGTCTATGTAAGTTAGGAGTAACAATGTCAACTTCAACTAGATTGTGACAACTAATAATGGTCAAACTCTTCATACGATGACTTGAAATCTTAATCCTTTTCAACATAGAGCAATTTGCTAGGTCCAAGCACTCGATGAGTCGATGTTTAGAAAGAACATCATGCAACCATTTGTCAGTAATGCGGCATGAATATAATACTAATGTCTTCAAATTTTTGCATGGGCCCAGGTTTATTTGGCATGGTAGGCTGTTAAACTTCAAAACTAAAGATTCAAGATTTGATGCTTCGATCTCAACACTCTCAAGTTCAGAATTTTGTAGTAGTGCAATGGCCTTAAGTTTAGGAAGACATAACACTCGTATACTTTTCAACCCATTACAACATTCAAATGTCATATCTTCTATATCACGACAACTATCAATTAGAGTTTGGACAAGCTGGCTCTCCTCCACTTCAACAGAAAAAACCAACTTTTTCAAAGATGATAAGTTAATATCACCGGAAAATGACTTCAACTTGCACATGTGCAATTTCAACTCAGTTATTGAATTTGCTACAAGAACCCTCTCAGGCAACTCATACCTCTTTTGATCGATCCGGAGCGATATGTCAAGATTCAACTCTTTTACATTGCATTCAATTGCAAAGTCAATCCAACGGTTCACAACAGCATAATCTGATTCATCCAACTTCATGTGAAGCCTAAACTTGTTTATATTTAGCCTTTGCCTATAGTGGGCAAGTAAAGATCTCTCCACGAAATTTCTGAAATCTTCTTTCTTTCTCTGGATTTCTTGTTCTTTCTCGTTGGGTAGGTGTTGCTCAAAGTCTGGAATAGGGAATAAAGCCCACACCCTTTGCCATCTCTTGGACAATATGCTAAGTTGAAGGGTTTGTTTCGTGTGAATGAAGGATAGAATGTGCTCTAGAATAGAGTCTGGCAATTCAGATATCCGATCGATTTTGTGCTCCATAAGGTTGAAAACTTTCTCCAAACCAGCAGAATCGTCCTAGTACCCTAATCTAATTAGCACAAAGCAATTTTTTTTAAAAAACAAAAAAACAAAAAAACAAAAAACTATCAAGACGAAGTTTTTATGTCTGAAAAAGAAAATAAAAACCAGACAGCAAACAGGGCAAGAGTAAAAATTGATGCTATTATTCATAACAAAATAAATTGATAGGAAGACCAACCTTCAACGTTCGACGTTGGGGTTGTGGGGGCGTTCGACCAGAGCTTGTAGGGGCTGGCCGGCAACACAAATTGTGAAATTGCAAGAACAAATAGGAATAGTCCCTTTTCAACCCAATTCTCTTGGGAATCCTTTTCAAGGCTGGTCAAGAAATATATCCCCGCTCCCCTGCATCTTATGGGAAACCGCTTAATTAAATCATCCAAATTGACGCTTTTACCTAAATATGTACCCATATTTACATGTTTGCCCTTCAACCTTTTTTGTGAAAGAGAGGAAAAAAAATTCCACAAAAGGTATTAAATTTTTCATTTTTGATTGCATCTTTTGGTGGAGAGGTTAATTAAAAAAAAAAAAGCAGTCAAATTTTGGCTGTTTTCTGGAGCAGATTTGTCTCGTAAATGGCAACGACGTCGTCTTACTTGTTTGGTCTCTCTTCACTAAATTCCCTCACAACAGACAGGCTGTTGTTGGTCAGGAACCAAATTAGTGACTGAACGACTTTTACCAAATTGCCCTTCTTGAAATTTAAAAGTACTCAACTGCCCTTCCAATAAATGATGACATTAATTTTTTTTTTTTTTTTTAAATTTAATTAAGACAATAGGAGATTGCAGAATATATGCTGCTTTTGGGTTTACGTAGGAATGTAGGCTCACACCTCACCATAAAAATGAGCGAAACAATTTTTTGATGCATCAGATTCAGAAGCAAATCTGAAGTATCGCTCAACTTTTAATCACAATCATAGGCAGAACAAGCTAGAAAAACTCAATCAGACAAAAACAGCTAACTATAAAACATGTTCATTAAATGACAAGGCAAAATAGTAATAGTCTATTGGTCGGACATAGCGGTGGTGCTTTTTTGTGGTGGCTCCATATGGTCAAATATCATGGTGAAAATTCTCAAACAACTCAAAATTGATGGGACTTTTGACCGTTGAGAGGTGCTAATAGGTTTTTGTATGGAGTTTTATGTATTATGTCGTTCAAAGTAATTGTGAATGAACTTACCAAATATGCCTTTAGTACAAAAATTTTAGACTTATGTTGATAGCCCAATAAAATTGGAATTGGAGATTTTTTCATGAAATGCAAATTTGTACCATTTTGAATCAGCTTTCTAAAATTCTAAGACCACCAAACTTGTCTTCATTTGATGTCAAAATCAAAAGAAATGATTATTTTACTTTGACTGGTTTATGCTGAACTGCATTCATAAACTTGAATTCTTCATATCTTGGACTAACTTTTACGTTGAACTTGGTCATTAACTCAAACCAAAAACGTTACAACCTAAAAACCGTATTTTGACACATGAATTCGCCAAAACTAAAATAAACCTAATAGGTAATATCACGCAACCCAACCAACTAAGCCAAGTATACCTTAGTAGCTATATGATCCTTTTGTTTCTTCTTATTGATTTTTTTTTAAATAACAATTAAGCCAAGAATACTTGAAAGGAGTTTTTCCATTTGTAAAAGAATTTGAATATAATAAAAACAACTTGAATAATTATCGAATATAAATGTGGCCTATTTGTCGATAAGGAGGATGAATAATAGAATCTAAACTTAAAAGAGATAGTTACAACTATTGATATTAAGGTGGATTAAGATAAACACGCATCCACTTAATTGGTTGCTTGTTATTGGATCTCTAGCCCAACATTGCCCCTTGGCCTTGCTTTAGCAACCGCTTTTATACAAGTATACAACCCTTTAGAAAGAACCGAGTATTTTTTTGACAAATTTTTTACTATTTAGTTATTTTTCCTATATTATATTTTACATTATGGGCTTGTTATTGGAAAACTCACTCATTTCTTAGTATTTTGATCCAATATAACCTTTTTCCCAATTTGCTTCTTTTAAAAAAAAATTTAAAAAATAAATAAATAAAGCTAATATCTCCATGTGATAATGTTTTTAAAGTATTTTAAAATTTTAAATTTGTAATTCAACATCGTGCCTATGTAGCCACCATTAGCATCTCTGTTACCATGAAGAACGATTATTGCATTTGTCAACTTAATTGCACTAAGAACGATTATTTTTTTAGATTAATATATGTGTGTGCAAAAGCTGTTCCGTGAAGATGCCTTTAATTTCAAGGGAAATTATGTTATTTTAAAACTTATTAATCAATTGAGTTTAGATTCATACAAGTGTATGTACTGAATCGAAGTTAAACTTTGGAGGTTTAAAAGCACAATGCTATATACTACACAGTACACACCCATCTTATCTTATTTTCATTTGAACTGATGTGACGGTACTATTTATTAGCTCTTGAATTAGTTTTTGTTAAAAAAAAAAGTAAAAAAAATAAAAAATTAAGAACTTATGAACACTGTCACATCAGTTTTGTGAAATGTGTTCAAACACAAAACATTCAAAATTACTCTCACGATTATGTTACATCACAATTAAAAGCAAAAAAAAAAAAAAACATTATTTAAAAAGTTTTACCAAAGAAACCTAGATTAATACTTATAATAAGAAGGGGCTGTACCTCTGTATGGAGAACTTAAAATGAAGAGATCTTTTGATTTAGTGCTTGATGTTCTCTCAACTTGGTTATAAATTTAAGAGCTAAAGATATGTACAAGTGAATTTGACCATGAAAAGGTTAAGAAAAACGGAAGTTTGATGGATAGAAAAAGCTTGAAGTCATTAGCTTATTGTTGAGGTGCAACAATGTCACTCTGCTCACTTGGATGGCTCTTAAAATATGTCTTACGATGTGCGATTTCAAATGTCATAAAAAGATTTGGCTTCCCTCACTAGACACCAATTAGTTTTTAGATGAGATGGTCAAAGGCCCGATCCAACAAATTGTATTAAAGCCAGGGTCATGAATTCGAGTCGTGGGAGTATCATATTAAGGGAGGGATTGTTAAGGTGCAACAATGCCACTCTGCTCACTTTGACGGCTTTTAAAACATGCATTGCGATGTGCGATTTCGAATGTCATAAAAGGATTTGGCTTCCCTCATTGGACACCAATTGTTTTTTAGATGAGATGGTCAAATGCCCGATCCAACACTTATGAACTATAAAAACCATAAATAAACAAACAAGCTTTTAATAATCTCTCTCATATTACCTTAAACATGCCCCATTCTTTGCATGCAGAGTGAAGCCTTTGAATCTCTTGCTCTTGGGAGTTTGGGTTGACCATCTTTTCAGGGTGTTTATGCTCTGAATCACCACTTAACTCAAAAGCTCAAACGGATATGATAAATTTACGTGTATAACAGGTTCCGCTTTACATATCGGCACAAATGTTGGGTTTGGTATTGGCAACATGTATTGGACAGTTAGTGTACAACGTCAAATCGAAAATTATGACCACCCGGCCACTCCGAGGCTGCAGCTCCACCTTCTTATCACGACATTTATCATCATGTTTCTAGCTGCTTCAGTGACGTACTAACATCAAACTGTAAGGATTTTTGATCACCTAATCTAGTTTTGATGGAGATCAGTCACGATATCCACATGATATATTTGAAATATTTTGTAGGTAGGCCATTTGTCTGGCTTCGTTGTTGGCATAGCCATTTCACTAGCTGTGTTAATCACAGGGTAGGTAAAAAACTATTTACATGTCAGTAATTGCTAAGAATTTACTAGCTAGTTAATTTTCATGTATAAATTTTTGTGGGCGTGCACTGTAGGCCTGTTTCAGGAGGATCAATGCATGAATCCTGCAAGATCATTAGGGCCTGCAATTATTTCAGGCAAATTCAATGACATGTGGATATATGTGACAGCCCCCGTGGCAGGTGCCCATGTAATCCCACTTCCTAATTTCAGTCTAGTTGGTTGAAGCCTGCAGTGCACAAGAAAAATGTATTCCAGTAGACATGTTTTATGGATGCTAGTAACCAAGTTTATGCAGAAAGCAGCGGAGTCAGTTGCCAGAACACTTAGAATCATTCTTTTTCTTAATTGTTTCGTTTCTGTGGGGCTAATGAGAGTAACAATTTGATCAGCGAAAATGTGCAACATGCGTTAATGCTTTTTGGTATAAAATTTATCAATTCCTTAATTGCCCTAAGAACGACTATTTTTTTAGAATATAGAGTATTGCTAGTTACTAACATTGAAAAATAAGCATGACAAATTTATTATATAAGACAAGTTAGTGAATGCCTTGATAAATCTTACAAGACATTTATTTATAGTAAAAATAAACATATATCAGTAAAATCGAGTCAAACGATTTTATTAAACAATTCGAAACTCATAATACCGTGAGACAAATACAAAGAACTATGTATTATTCTCTAAAAGATATTCTTTTAAAAATCTCTTCATATGCATATTCTCTAGATTCATCAAACTTTAGGCAATGCAAATTCTTATAAATAATGGAAGCTCTCTAATATTTTTGCATTCTTGAAAAAATACTTCTTTAGAGTCTCTTCTTCCGCTGATCCTTTAGAATTTGCAATCTTGACAGTCTTTAGGCAATGCCGCCAACAGAGAACCGAAAGACGTTTGCAACAACTACGATTTTTCACTTTATAAATAGGATTTCCGTATGAGAACTGAAATATAAGCACATAATTAGGAACATTATAAAAAAGGTTAGAAATAAGGCATCAATCCACTTTAGGCCCAAAAGGACAAAAAAAAAAAAAAAAAAAAAAAGACTGGTGTTAAAAACTTAGCATAGAAATGTCAATTGTCCGAAAGAAATTGAAAATAATGTTGAAAGAAGGCATCATATATGAACATATGCAATACCTTGAAAGATATATTGTCAAGTGTCCCTTGGTACCGCCGTTCTATAAAGAGAATTTCTAGAAGAGGACAAATCCACAACAAGACATCCACAACTTCGTGGATTTCTCTTGTAGGTATAGAATATACGATTAGCTTCAATTCCTTAACATTATATAACGGGCATGGTATGGTTGTTCTCAATCTTTTTGCAATTTTCAGAGTCTTCACAAAGTAAACAAAAACAAGTGTTAGATTTTTATAATATATGCTATAATTGATGTACAAAGTAACATATAATAGGAAACAACTAAAAAGAACATAATAAAATACACTAGAATACCTCGTCTTCACCAAGAGTCCAAGTTAATAATTTCGGTTGACTTAACTTTGAAAGGAATTCAATCATTTCAGCATCCGGAGTATCTCCCTTAAAGAAGAGAATAACTTCCGATAGACTTGAAGAATTCAAAGAAAATGATATAACCTTACCCTCATACTTGAGTCTATGCAAGTTAGGAGAAACAATGTCAACTTCAACTAGCTTGCGACAATTAATAAAGGTCAAACTCTTCATACGGTGACTTGAAATCTTAATCCTTTTCAACATAAAGCAATTTGCTAGGTCCAAACACTCGAGGAGTTGATGTTTAGAAAGAACATCATGCAACCATTTGTCAGTAATGTGGCATGAATATAATACTAACTTCTTCAAATTTTCGCATGGGCCTAGGTTTATTTGGCATGGTAGGCTGTCCAAGTTGAAAACTAAAGATTCAAGATTTGATGCTTCGATCTCAACACTCTCATAGTTAGAATTTTGTAGTAGCGCAATGGCCTTAAGTTTAGGAAGACCTGACACTCGTATACTTTTCAACCCATTAACACATTCAAATGTCATCTCTTCTATATCACGACAACTATCAATTAGAGTTTGGACAAGCTGGCTCTCCTCCACTTCAACAGACAAATCCAACTTTTTCAAAGATGATAAGTTAATATCACCGGAAAATGACTTCAACTTGCACGAGCGCAATTTCAACTCAGTTATTGAATTTGCTACAAGAACCCTCTCAGGCAACTCATACCTCTTTAGATGGATCCGGATGAATATGTCAAGATTCAACTCTTTTACATTGCATTCAATTGCATAGTCAATCCAACGGTTCACAACAGCATAATCTGATTCATCCAACATCATGTGAAGCATAAACTTGTTTATATTTAGCCTTTGCCTATAGTGGGCAAGTAAAGATCTCTCCACGAAATTTCTGAACTCTTCTTTCTTTCTCTGGATTTCTTGTTCTTTCTCGTTGGGTGGAACCTTGCGCAAATTATTAACAAAGAGGTCTTGGTCAAAGTCTGGAATAGGGAATAAAGCCCACACCCTTTGCCATCTCTTGGACAATATGCTAAGTTGAAGTGTTTGTTTCGTGGGAATAAAGGATAGAAGGTGCTCTAGAATAGGGTCTGGCAATTCAGATATCCGGTCGATTTTGTGCTCCATAAGGTTGAAAACTTCCTCCAAATCCCTAGTACCTAGTACCTAATCTAATTAGCACAAAAAAACTATCAAGAAGAAGTTTTTATGTCTGAAAAAGAAAAATAAATATCAAACAACAAACAAATTGGTAGCAGAAAACAGATGCTATTATTGGGAACAAAATAAATTGATAGGAAGACCAACCTTCAACGTACGACGATGGGCTTGTAGGGGCTGGCCGGACCACAGCAGACACGACGGCAACACAAAACAAATTGTGAAGTTGTGAGAACAAGTAGGAATTGTGTGTATAAATAAGCCTCCTTTTTCCCCTGCTTCTTACAGGAAACCGCTTAATTAAATCATCCAAATTAACGCTTTTACCTAAATATGTACCCATATTTACAAGTTTGCCCTTCCACATTTTTTTGTGGGAAAAAAAAAAAAAAAAAAAAAAAAATTCCGCTGATATTCGCTGCACTGACCCAGAAAACAGAAGGTATTAAATTTTTCATCCGGAAACAACAAAAGAAGTCAAATTTTGGTTGTTTTCTGGATCGCAGACTTGTATCGTCAATGGCAACGGCGTCGTCTTGAACGTACACTAGATTCCCTCACAACACAGCAAGATCCAATCCAACTGGTAACTCATCCAAATTAATGACTGAACGACTTATACCAAATTGCCCTTCTTGAAATTTAAAAGTACTCAACTGCCCTTCCAATAAGGAATTTTTTTTAATTTATTTTTTATTTAATTTAATTAAGACAGTAGGAGATTTGGAGAAGATATGTTTTTGGGTTTATGTAGGAATGACTGGAATGTAGTCTCACGCCCCACCATTGAAATGAGCGAAACAATTTTTTGATATATCAGATTCAGAAGCAAATTTGAAGTATCATTGAACTTTTAATCACAATCGTAGGCAGAACAAGCTAGAAAAACTCAATTGGACAAAAACAGCTAAGACCTAACTATAAAACATGTTCATTAAATGACAACTGCTCTTTTGTGCTGGCTTCATATGGTCAAATATCATGGTAAAAGTTCTCAAACAGTTCAAAATTGATAGGACTTTTGATAGTTGAGAGGTGCTAATAGGTTTTTGTATGGAGCTTTATGCATTGTGTCGTTCATTCGCAATTCTTACCAACGATGCCTTTAAAACAAAATTTTTAGACTTATGTTGATAGCCCGATAAAATTGGAATTAGAGATTTTTTTTCATAAAATGCAAATTTGTATCATTTTGAATTAGCTTTCTAATACCACCAAGCTTGTCTTCATTTGATGTCAAAATCAGAAGAAATGATTATTTTACTTTGACTGGATTGTGCTGAACTTTATTCATAAACTTGAATTCTTCATATCTTGAACCAACTTTTATGTTGAACTTGGTCATTAACTTAAACCAAAAACGTTACAACCTAGAAACCATATTTTGACACATGAATTCATCAAAACTAAAATAAACCTAATAGGTAATATCTCGCAACCCAACTAACTAAGCCAAGTATACCTTAGTAGCTATATGATCTTTTTGTTTCTTCTTATTAATTTTTTTTTATTTTTTTTTATTTTTAAATAACAATTAAGCCAAGAATACTTGAGGAGTTTTTTCCATTTGTAAAAGAATTTAAATATAATAAAAACAACTTGAATAATTATCAAATATAGATGTGGCCTATTGTCGATAAGAAGGATGAATAATAGAATCTAAACTTAAAAGAGATAATTACAACTGTTAATAAGGAGGATTAAAATAGACAAGCATCCACTTAATTTCCCTTTCAGTTGCTTGCTATTGGGTCCATAGCCCAAGTGTGCCCCTTAGCCTTGTTTTAACAACCGCTTTTATATAGCCCTTTAGAGAGAACCGAGTCATTTTTTGACATTTTTTTTACTATTTGATTATTTTTCTTGTACTGTAATTTTCATTTTGGATTTGTTGTTGAAAAACCTATTCATTTCTCAATATTTTGATCCAATATAACCTTTTTTTCCCAATTTACTTAAAAAAAATATATATTGAGATATATTACAAAAGAAAGCTAATAAAAGCTAACATATGTATGTGATGATGTTTTTAAAGTATATTAAAATTTGTAATTTGTAATTCAACATCGTGCCTAAGTGGCCACCATTAGCATCTCTGTTACGTACCCCGACCTCATTTCATGAGGCCAATAAACAAACATCCTTTTACACATGTGAATTGATGGGTTATCACACCTACAAATATCAGCTAAAAAAGTGAATTTTCTATTTTCTAAGGTGGAAGCTGGGATGTCATTATCAGGGTAGCATGTAATGTAGTGAAAGGAGTAAGTATCAACTCCTCCTCCCACACTCATTCCTATGTTATGTTAGGTCCTGTATCCCTTTAATTTTTCTAGAGGAATTTTCTGCTTTCTATCTAAAACCCAGTTCAGATTCTCAACGTTAAAAGTTAAAAAGTCAATTGTATGAAAGGTCTAGAGTCAGAAACACGTTATGCTTTCTTCTCACAAGGAAGTTTCTAAGACTCTCCAGCGTTGAACACCTTAAAATATAGTAGAAGTTGGTCACCCACATAACCGACCTTCCAAAATAAATTTTCCTTGTATGCTTAGCAGCTCCAGAAGAATTCCAGGCAGCCAGATTTAAACACCTAAAGTTCTAAGCTGCTGCCAAGTACCTAGAGAACCCGTTAGGAAGTAGGAGGAGTTGTTCACCCACAAAGCCCATTTTTTTCATTTGTCTCTTTCTTCCTTGATTTCCCTACAAAAGCCATACATGCCTCCCCTCAATCCACCAAACTAAGCATCTTACCAATTCACAGGCACTTCCAGCACATACTTGAGAGCATAAGATGGCGGCATACGGAAAAATGGAGACAAGTCTGGTCCTAGTCCTAGTGACGATGCTCTGGGCAGGAGTTGCAGCTCAGTCGAGTTGTACAAGTGTGATCATCAGCATGTCACCATGCTTAAACTATATTACCGGCAACTCCTCGACCCCGTCTTCAGGATGTTGCACACAGCTTGCCAGCGTTGTCCGTTCACAACCACAGTGCTTGTGTGAGGTTCTTAATGGTGGCGGCTCATCGCTGGGGATCAACGTCAACCAAACTCAGGCTCTTGCCCTACCTGGTGCTTGTAATGTTCAGACCCCACCCCTCAGCCGCTGTAATGGTAAGAATGCATATCAAAGTCCTCACTTAATTTTTTGCCTTGAGGATATATGCAAAGATCCAATATTGTAGCAAAAATGAGCTAAAAAATCTAAGGTGACATTCAGTCAAAAATCATTTACATCTCTGCTTAGTGCTAACTTGTACCTCGTGAATATGATGGCAGCTGCTTCATCACCAGCCGACTCTCCTGCAGGAACACCAGACTCTTCAAATACAACTCCTTCAGGTACAAACTGCTTCATCGTTTGCTCAACTCACGATTAGTCAAAGCTGCATAATACAGACCAGATTTTGGTTTCAACAAAATCAAACCTTACAAAGAACAAGTCTCTTTATCTTTTGCTTATCAACGAGACCTCAAAGTTAAATGATTTATTTATGTACGCCATTCAGTGGTTTAAACTGTTCATGTTGGTATTCAAATGTGTAGGAAGCGGATCTAAAACCGTGCCATCAACAGACGGTACATCAGCAGGAAGTTCCATCAAGTTGTCAATTTCTCATCTCTTCTTCCTTCTTTGTGCGGCAACATTTGCTTCGACCATCACAGCATACTAGCTTCGACCTTCACAGCACTGCATTTCTACCTAGTTTTGATTGATTGTCATTGTATTCTATGTTTATTATTAGATTGTGTGGTTCATGTATATTTATTGGTTGTGACCCCGTCAGGGGTTAATATGGTTTTGTATTACTGAGGAGACATCTTGATCTCTTTCCTTCTCAATAAAGATGGCTTTCTGGATTATGATTTATCCACTGGGAAATTAAGGCAACATCTAGAAATCATGCAATATCACTTTGAGATTAAACAATAATCAATTCAGCAATAAGATAGTAAAACCGACCAAATCGAAAGGCAGGACTTCCTATTAAGTTCCTTCACTGAGAACATTTAACAATCTTTCATATTTTTTGCATGCCACTATGCACATCAAGATAAACTCACATTGATACAAAAGATTCAAAAATCTACAGTCTGTAATCTGAACTTATTAGATCCATCAAAATATCAACACAATTAGCAGCTGGCACAAACTTCTGACATTGAGGTTTAACAAAGGAAAATTAGTGCCGATAATGAATGACTCTTTATTTTTGATAATGAATGACTCTTTATAAACGCTGCAAATGGCCTAATCATCATTCAATGATGTTTACAAATATCACATTAGTTGTATCGTCACTACACATGTTTCATTATCTAAACACTATCACATATGCACAAACGGTAAAATATATGATAAGTAAACGTATGAACAAGAAGATGCTTTCTTTAAACCCAAGTAATATACAAATGCCGGAAAAAGATGCAAGAATGAGACCAGCAATGGCCAAGGAACCTGCCCCCTAAATTAGTTAAAATTGCAAACAACTAATAGGAAATAAAACAAGCTTATTCACTGAAAATGGGAAGAAAAAAAAGTATTTCTCAATTGTGTCAACTAATCAATCATTGGTGGAGAACTTCCATGGGCAACTATGTTGCTTTAACCAAGGTTCCAGAAAGTATGCACACATGTTCATTCATCTAAGATATTTTTTGGTCCAAATACGAAGCAAGTCTAAAAGCTTTGTCTATAATCAATGATAAGCATTCCACTGTTCAAGAAAGATTGATTGAGGGTCACTCACCCGCGTTGTTCCCAAGTCAGTCGAACAATTTTAATAATCCATTATGAAGTGAAATGAGTAGGTCCGTTGTAGTCGATATCATAGTATATTTGCTTGTAAAACAAAAAATCTGTCTAGCAGGTCCAGCATATAAACATTCAGGCAAGAAGAGGCTTTGTGTGGGAGTTTGCAAGTACAAAGAGGCAAATGCAAAGGGCCAAAAGACCCCTCTCTGATTAATCAGCCCAGATCTGCCTACCCCAATTTCTATCAAATATGTCTATCCCTTTGACTACTGTGAGAACGCTGCAGTTATGCTTTTCTAATCAAGGATCAAAGATTGGAAGCAGTCTTTGTAGTCAATCAATTGATTAGTGTAAGGATCCGAGTTCTACTCCAGACTGCTCAAATATATAATTTATTTTTGTAGTTCAGAAATTGAAACCCAGTTACTGAAGTTGTGGATCATTTAGATTGATTTATCTTTACTTTAAACCATAACAGAGAAGGAGAAGAACAAAGCAGGCAACAGTAATAACCATATCCCAAAGATTCAGATATGCTTAGCTTCTGAGCAATTAGCTTTTGAGCAAACCTAAAGAAGATTGTACAGATAATATGACAAAACCTTACAAGGGCGGTCTATTCAAGAATTCCTATCCTCCCATCTAAGCTACACGTCAAAATACCATAATCTTGACTATGACTTGCTCTTTTTTTTTCTTTTTTTTGATAAGTTATGACTTGCTAATTGATACTCTTGGTCAAAAAGGTCCTGAAAATATACACCCCTACAGCTAGATGAAGTTGCCCAACTACTCAAGAACAAATCAAAGTTGAGCCCAGCATTGCTTCAACTTGATTTGTTAAAAGACTATAGAAACATCCTACCACCCAGCTGCACAGAAGTTGTTTCTGAGAAGCTTGTGCATTTATCATCCCTAGTCTCAGATCTCCCATTATGTATGAATTCCAAAATATTGAAAGCATAATCAAATCAAGCTCTGGGCAATTTTGGCCTTTGCTAATCAAGTAAATTTGCATGAACTAGGCTTGAGGTCAACTCATTGTATTGGCAAATGAGGCTTGAATAAGCCTCTCATGAAGCAACGCAAGAGTATATCTTGAGAATATTAACAATAAAGATGTTCTTAATATATTCAAACATCATAACTAGATCTAAAGTTACATTGAGTATGCGGGTCTAAGAGATCACAAACATCAGAAACATTCATACAGCTTATCTAGAAAGCCGGCGAGCATCAAGAATGTGACCGTGACCGCACAAATTCTTCTAGTCTGTCCCACACCTCCAGGGCTGCAGTCCTGTCTTGGTGTCGCTTATTCTTGCTGATCTGCACATATGAAATGCACGTCACATTGAATGCTAAAAAAGCAAAGAAATCAAAGAAAAAGTTACAGAGATAATCAATCCCATATGACAATCCCAAGCTTTAACATAAACAACATCAAAAGAACAAACCAGCTCAAGTGAAACAATACCCACCGAGATGATCTTTACGTTCCACTGCTTCACATTCTTCGCGGACTCCACACTGTCATCTTCGAAACGCATAAAAAATCCTATAACTGCATACAATTCAACACATACATTATCCCAATCGGTCCTAACATAGTTCAGAAAGCGCACACAATTCAAGACAAAAAGACTAAATTCTTAAATCCAAACAAATATATCTTAATTCTACCATCCATCTTAAACTCAGTTTACCAGAAAATCAACAAACTCACTCTTATTGAAAATCTCGACATGGTCCTTGAATGGCCAGTCCTTGAACTGCCACTCCTTCCCCAACACGAAAACCGCCACGACCCGATCCCAGTCCTCTGGCTTGAGAGCTGAGGGCTTGTCCCTGACCTCGTAGGCCGTCACCACCCTATCCCTGCTGAACTTCTTCTGCACCGTCACGCAATCCGGCTTGGCCCCCTTCATCTGCTTCACCCTCACGTCCGTGGGAATGAACACTCCGTCCTCCAAGAACTCCTTCACATTGTAGATCGTTAATAGCGTCTGGAACGCGCTCGGCACCAGGATTATTGGCACCCCCTCCCCGATCTTGGTCCCCTTCAGATGCATCTTCGGCTTCGGCGTCGCGTCGTAGGCTGACTCGTCCCCGTATCGCGTCTCCTCCGAACCCATCAGCCTGCTCTTCGCCACCAGCCCATCCTTCCTCTGCTGCGAATCCATTCTCTGCCGCTCCTCCTCGCGCTTCGTCGAAGCCACCAGCACGCTGTAGAAGTCCCTCTGCTTGCACTCCAGCAGCGACTCCCGGTCCTTCAGAGGCCGCTCCATCGCTCTGATCATCGTCATCACCGACGGCAGATCCACATCCTGAGGTTTTCCCGCACGGGCGTCGTTGATCGCGTTGAGATTTGGGGCCAGGGAATCGGAGGCTACAAGGGAGGAAGAAAGGGGCAAATCGGGGAATTTGGCGCTGGAGTTGGTGTTAACGTTGTTGGGGGGAACGAGGAACTCGATGGCGTCGGAGGAGGAGACCTTCCCTTGGAGATACTCGAGCAGAGGCTTGCGGTCGGGCAAAGTGACGGCGGGGATTCCCTGCGGGCGGGCCTTCTGGAGGTACTCTATGTGCTTCAACTGGTGGTTCCTCACGAAGAAGACCAGGGTCTCCAGGGTGTAGAGGCTGCCCTGCTTCGACCGGTAGGCCGTCTCCGCCGAGCATGGGAACGAGTACTCCAAGCCGAATCGGAACTCATCGTTCACCCGCACGATCCGGTCCAGCTCGCCCCGGATGGTGTAGTCGCGCAGGGCCGAGAGCGGGTCCATGTGCGAGCCACCGAGCGAGAGTCAGAGTCGGTCTTAGTGGGTGGACAAGAGCTGAGTGAGCGATAATACAGCGGAGAGAGACGGACTTGTTGATTGGGAAAATATTTCCAGGCTAAGGTAATTTTCAGGCCAACACTGCGGAGAGGAGAGGCCTGGTTGCGAGGGTACTTTTTCCATTCGAGGGTTAATTACTTTTCGGCTGATGCCAAGCATAAGCACATTTTCCGGTAACTTTGGTACGGTACATTTATTAAGGTCCGTTTGGGATTTTTACCGTTTACGTTCTATAAAACCATTTGGGATTGATGTTCTATAAAACCGTATGATTGACAATCCGTTTTTAATCTTGATTAGAACTCGACCAGTGATTACAAAAACGAGTTTGTGATTGTAAAAATATACTTGATTATTAAGTGACACATTTCATTCTTTAAATTAAAACTCGCAAGCCTATCTCGTTTAAAGCTCAACCCAACTCAATTAAGGGTCGTGTGCATAACACATACATACACATACACATATATACACATATACTTGCTTAATGTTAACTAACATATTATGTTATTAGCTAGTTGGTTAATATACACTAACTTAATATTACGAAGCAACTAACTAACTAGGTAAGCATAGTTAAGCAGTTAACTATAGTCTATAAACAAAAATGTATATATATACTATTACCTATAGACTTTAGTTATATAGTATATTGTATAATATGTCATATATAGTTACATGTTATATATTTATACTATACATAAATGTATAAAAGTTGTTCACAAACTCGGATTTGAATTTCACTTGGATTATACATTAAAAAAATTGAATAGCCGAACTTGAGCTCGAACTCGGGCAAGCTTCCAACAAACCGAGTTTGAACGTATATTTCATAGCTTGCCTTGAATAGGCATCCTCATAAACGAGAAAATATTAAAATTTTAAAGCCTGGCTCAATTACGGCTTTAATTGACACAAATTAAGTATTTTATGCCCTTCAATGAAACGTTAATACATCAGTCTAGAGGTCTCAAGGGGTAACTCAATCGGTTGTAAACCACACCTCATGAAGCGGACTAGTTCCAATCCATCTTCTCCCCCTTCCCTTGTGTGGACTTGACAAAAAAAAAAAGAAAAAATCAGTCTAAAACAAAAATATCAAATGTTATCAAAATACTAAATCAAACGCCATTGCCACCACTGAAAATCTCCATTGCCACTGCCCAACCCGAACCCACTACCACTGCGAGGCCAAATGCCGCTGCCACCACCCTGGCTGAAATTTGTTTACCAAAAGAAAAATATTATCAATTTTGGTGTAAAATTAGACCAAATTCATTTAGGAACAATTTTTTCTAAGCCATATGGGAACGAGTTTATTAGTGTACTTATCTTTTGGACTCCTTTTAAAGGGGCGAGGGGCCAAACTAAATTTTTTTTGGCTCAAAGATGTACATTGAAATATATTTATATAGAATCATTCAAAACTATGGATGGCCATGGCTAGTTTGTGACAATTAAAATTACTATTAGATAAAATTACAAATAAAAATACATATAATATTTAATAGTAAATTTTATTACCACGTCAGAAATAGTGAGCACTCGAGAATACATATAACATTTTTTATTCTTCAAAGCCCACTTGCCCAACCTTGTCTCCAACCTTGCCCGGATTATGTTCGTCTCAAGTCGAAAGTCCCACACCGTTAAAGAGAGAGAAGGGGATTGAAAAAGTGGACAATAAAAGAAAGAATCAGAACAAGGCTTAAGCATACCTTTCTCGGCCTTTTGGCTAAGATCAAGTGTAGTATCTGTTCTTATCAGTTTAATATCTGATACGTGGCCCAATGGGCCACACGATATTAAATTTATTTTTCTGGGGGGAGAGCCCACCACAGTAGCTTGCTACTGGGCCTCTCGTGCGTCGCCCATGCGTTGCACTAAAGCATCGGCCTGGCGCACCCCACCCAAACGGAAACCAAAGATTTCTTCTTCTTCAACAATGGAGATTGATCTTTCAAAAATCGCACTCCGTCCGTATAAAATCTCCGATGCGGATGACTTCTTGATGTACGCTGGCGACGATAGAGTCACACGGTTCACACGGTGGAACACCTTCACATCCAAGGAAGATTCACTTGCCTACATAAACGACTACTGCATCCCGCACCCTTATTGTAGATCCATATGCATAGCTGACCGTTCGATCGGATTTATTATCGTCGTGCCGGGATCCGGTGATGACAGCTGCAGGGCAGACGTTGGGTACGCCTTAGCTGCGGAGTACTGGGGAAAAGGTATAACAGGTAGAGCAGTGAAGATGGGCATCGCTGAAGGGCTAAAAGAGTTCCCAGAAGTGGTCAGGTTTCAAGCTCTGGTTGAGTTGGAGAACAAGGCCTCCCAGAGGGTCTTGGAGAAGCTTGGGTTCCTCAGGGAAGGTGTGATGAGGAAGTATATCTTTAACAAAGGGCAGAGCAGGGATATTGTGATGTACAGTCTTTTGTCTACCGATCCCAATATTCCTTGAATTGTAATTCCTCTTCTCCATCCGGTTAGTTAAATTCAAGTAATATGCCGTTCAAATAAATTAGATAATATTTAGTTAGTTATAGTAGTGATTCTAAAAAAATATTTTTGTTTTTTCAATTTGAGAACGAACAAAAATACCTTTCACTATAAAAAATAAAATAGAGAACATCCTAATTCTTTTTCCACGCTGCCTTGATAATTTGTTTATTTGATATAATATTATGAAATTAACAAGAAAAGAGTCATAGAAAAGATGTGGTGTATCAAACTTTGTTATTCAACAGCAAATAGAAAAAGAAAAAAAAAAAAAGTAAGACTATGAGATGGTGGAATTAATTTAATAGTATTATGGGTGGAATATGTTTTTAAATAGTGTCACGTCAATATACTATATTCCGACTAGTTGCAATGGATGGGCTACTCCAAAATATTCCATGGTTCAAAAATGTATTTCCAGCTTGGAATGATAATGGCTGATTTGTCTGCTACCTTTCAACGATTTTAGTTAAAGTACTGATTAAATAATAATTATTTTTTATCAATATAAACTTTTAAAATAAACGATGATTTAATATAATATTATAATCAGATGTTAAGATAAATGATAATTTAACACTATCGTATTATTTTCCTTAGAAAAAAAAAATGTATCATTTTCCTTAAAAAAGAAGAAGAAGAAGGTATTTCCCGTCTTAAGACAAAATTTCCAGCTTGGAATGATAATGGCCGATTTGTCTGTTACCTAGCAAGTTCAATGTACTTTCATGTGCAGTTTTGATGAGCATGTGTTATTATGGTCATATTTAAATAAGATGCATGATAAAAATATAATTTTTTAGCACAATTTTAGCTTAATTTTTCTCTTTTTTTTAAAAAAAAAACAAAATAATAATAAAAAATTCTGAAGCAATAACATACTATATAGCCATTTTTTTATTTGGTATTTAAAAAAAAAAATACCAAATAAAAAAATGACTGATGTTATTGCTTCAGAATTTTTTTTTTTTTTTTTTTTTTTAATGAACACATAAGAGAAAAATTGAGCCAAAATTGTGTCTTTATCACTTCTCTTTAAATAAAATAGTCCATCACTTTCGATTAAAGTATTAATTAAATTATTAAATTACTTTTTTTATCGACTTAAAACTTTTATAATAAATAATAATTTTACATGATAGCAAGATAAAAAATTAAAATAAATAATGATTTAACAGTCCCTCGTACCATTTTCCTTGAAAAAAAAAAAAAAGAAAAAGAAAAAAAAGGGAAAAGAAGTAGAAAGTACCCACCAACATCAACATCATTTGACCGGCCGGGTTGTCAATAATGTATACCATAATTGACCAAGCTCTGTAACATTCTTGGCCATTACATAAAGCTTCACCTTATGCACCAAGTACATTTTCAAATTCAGTACGCAAGTTCAATGGATTCTTCACGAATTTCCCTCCGTCCATTCAAGCTCTCTGACGTTGATGACTTCCTGAAATGGGCTAGCGATGACAGAGTAACGCGCTATCTTAGATGGAACATCACCTCCAGGGAAGAAGCATTGACATACCTTGAGAAGGTTGCCATACCCCACCCTTGGCGTCGATCAATATGTTTGGATGACCGTTCGATTGGCTACATTTCCATCCGGCCAGAATCCAGGGACAACCGATGCAGAGCGCACATTGGCTATGCTCTGGCAAAGGATTACTGGGGGCAAGGCATAGTCACAATAGCATTGAAGATGGCAATCTCTGGAGTTTTCACAGAATTTCCAGATTTGGTGAGGGTTGAAGCTTTGGTAGAGGTAGAAAATAAGGGGTCTCAAAGGGTGCTAGAAAAGGTTGGGTTTCTGAGAGAAGGGTTGTTAAGAAAGTATGGATTTTGCAAAGGAGAAATTAGAGACATGTTTATGTATAGCTTCCTAATAACTGATAATATGTTGTGAGTGGATTGGATTCCGAATGATTATGATCATAAGCAATGCTATTAATCTTAATATTAATATGTTCCTTTCGCTCCTTTTTTTCCCCATTGATTGAATTTTTAATTTGTGGAACACGAGTTTAGTTAAATGCCAACATAATATCCATGATAGTCTGATAGACTCGTGAAATCTGTGGTTGAAGTCAACAAAATCCACATTCCCAGAATCTCTGCTCCATATATGAAATTCTGTAAAGCAAAAGTTTTTGTTTTCTTGAAGTTATTATGGCCACTTGCAAAAGTCTGACGGTCTTGTCCCACATCGAAAAAGGCAGAGGAGAGCTCAAACGGGGCATTATACAAAAAAACATGTCTCATGATTTAAACTTGAGTAATGATTCACAGCACGCTGGGCATACATAACTGTTTATATTCAGCGTTCTGTTTATCATTACCCTAATTAAACTCATACCTTTTTAATATCTGATATGGGCCACACGATATTAAATTTATTTTTCTTTGGGGAAGGCTCACCACGTAGCTTGCTACTGGAGCCCTCGTTCGTCGCCTATGCGTTGCACCAAAGCATCGGCCTAGCGCACCCCACCCAACTCATAATTAAGGTTAATTTATGGCATAAATCCCATTTGTTTTTCACTTCTACCAAAGTAGGACCCTGGTTTTGTCCCACATTGGAAAAGCTAGGCAAGAAGGAAGCTAAGACATTGCACAAAAGTATTGAAAATAAATTTAAAATAACAAAAGCCTTGATAATTAAAATTTGTACAAATATTCAGGTTTTGGGATCAGTAGAGAGAAGACTAAACATAACCATGTCTCTAGTTTTCCCCTTCTGAAAAATATACTTTCTCAGAACACCTTCCCTCTGGAACCCAGCCTTCTCCAGCACCCTTTGGGAGCCCACGTTTTCAACATCAACCAGAGCTTCAAGTCTCTCCAAGTGTGGCCACTCGCTAAATATAGTATTAGCCACCAGTTTCACTGCCCTAGTTGCAACCCCTTTGCCCCAGTAGTTGGAGCCCAAAACATACCCAAGCTCACCTCTGCACTTATTGCCCGAATTTTCGGCCACTGAAATGGCACCAATTGGCCGGCTGTCAAGGCAAATTGCCCTGAACCATGGGTGGGGAATAACCTTGGTCTTGATAAACTCTATGCCATCTTCTTTACAAGTGTAGGGTTCCCATGAGCAAAAACGAGTCACTTTATCATCTGTAGCCCACACCATGAGATGGTCTATGTCAGAGAGATCCAATGGCCGAAGAGTGATCTCACTGAATCCATTTCCACCTTCTTTTCCTTCTGATTTGCAAGAACTTCCTTCCATTTGTACTTCTTGATTACAATTGTCTATTAAGGAAAGACCTAGTTGGAAAGTGGCTAGGGTATTGGCCTTTTATATCTGTTGAAAAATGACCACAAGAAGTTGCCTGGATATCAGGTAAGATAGTTGTGGTGGGCAAGATTGCAATTGCAAAACTAATAAATGCTTATAGCCGCCTTGGTTGACTGGTTTTCCAAGTGTATTGCTACAACCGTCAAAAGACTTATGCTGTCATTGTATCCTGAAAAAAATGTTTGTTATAACCCAGTGCATAATATTGTTAGAGACAAATAGGCTATGTTTGGCAACAGGCCAGGCTGGCACTGTAGCTGGAACGGCACTGTTCCAGCTACAGTGCCAGCAGCAAAAATTGACTGTTTGCTTATTTATTTATTTATTTATTTTTTAAAGCCAGCCACCCCTTTCTCATCATTTTTTCTTTTTTTTAATATTTTACTTAAAAAAAAAAAAAAAAAAAATTAAGCAAAAAGTCAATTTTTGCTGTTGGCACTGTAGCTGGAACAGTGCCGTTCTAGCTACAGTGTCGGCCCGGCCTGTTGCCAAACATAGCCATACTTTTTTAAGAAAAGTGACTTTGTATCTTAGGAGCATTTATTTTTCTATTTTAACATTTTTTTCTAAACATTCTCCGCCAGCGGCCTCCTTGTCCTCCGACAAGCAGTTATATGACCAAGTTGTGTTACGACTCTAACGTTTATCCAGGTTACATTATTCATTTTGTATCTAGCAATCTAGTTGAAGGGCGTGCTCCTTTGGTTAACAACTCAATTAATGATCACACCTATACAATTGGATACTAGCTCACTGATGGTTGATATATATATATATATATATATCATTCGTGGACAATATTCGAAAAACAATTTTTGCTACAGCTCAAGAGTTAGCAAAAATGGATATAGAGCGAATATTTGGAATGCTTTGTAACTGTGCATGAACCTGCACGGTCTTACTACCTTGAAACGTTTAAAGAGATTATAATAGCGAGCATAATATAATTGTTGAAGATGAGTAAGATTTATACGTTGGAGCATATGGCTTTGTTTATAAACAAATCAATGATAGTCCCCTCGAACCACCGTCAAACGAGCATACACCTAAACTTGTGGGCTTAATACAAAATCATCTTCACATTAAAGACAGAAACCCATTCCCTGCTCCAATCAAACCTCGTCAAGCAATATTTATGGCAAATACATAGCTAATTTTAAGAACTTGAACTTTTTAATTTTGTATGATCACACTGTCTACGTATGCTAGTCTTCAATCAATTTTCAATTTTGTAAGTTACCATCAATTAAATACAAATCAGCGCTTCTTTACAGGATATCGAGAACTAATCAACAACAAATTATGCATCTAAAAATGATTGTTTGCAGTCCTCATCTGTGACCAACATAATATGGACAACATCTGCTTAAAACGAACTTGTCATTACTACTTTCCCATAATCAAATACCTATACACAATTAGAATAGAACCTTAGAAAAGTATATTATCATCACTAGATACCAAAGAAACAGAAAGTACTTAACAAACACAACAAAATCCTTGTGCAAAACAAGATGTCATGATTAATTCACTTAAATAAATACATTCCAATGCTGATGACTATTTACTCCTACGCTTCTCAAGGATTTCCACTCGACGTAAATGAATATATTCTTGCTGCATTGGAGACAAGTTACTTGTATCCATCATCATAATTTCCCATTCCTCTTTCCTTTGTTCTCTTTCCTCTTTCCTTTGTTCAATCTCAAGCTTTTGTTTTTCAACAAGAATAACCTCTTCCTTTACCGTATAAATCTGTTCATTTCTCTCCTCATATGATATCATCTTCCCTTCCTTTAATTTACTCAAAGCATCCATAGTATTCGAAGTAGGAGAATCTTTGCTCTTTCGTTTTCTCTCTCTATCTTCTGAGGTCTTCTTGCCTAGTGGTTTCTCAAAGTCTACAAACACATTTTCAACATCGTTGTCTTCCCATAAATGTATCGCCTCCGGAGTAGAAGGAGAACTTGTACCAATTGATTTTCTTCTAGATTTCATTTGAACCATACGTGAGTTCCATTTTGGCACCTTCCTCAACATGTTCCAACAATGATCAAATTGAAATGTTATCTTTTCGAATTTTCTATACAAAGCCTTCGCCTCATCAATCTGGAAAAATAATAATAATAATAATAATAATAATAATAATAATAATAAAATTACACAGATTGAAAATAATTAGAATCTTGAAACTAATTAGTGGTTCATTTACACTATTAGTAACAATCCATTTATACCTTGTCCTGGTCACTAACACCACTTGGATTTTTCGATTCAACTTGTGCTAAGTACTCACAGAACTTGTTGGTGCTAAGTTGGATGGTTGACCACCGATTTGATAAAGAATGCATAGAACGTTCAATCATGGTTTCTTTGTTGTGTTCATGGTAGTTCTCTGAAATTCTTTCCCAAAATGTCTTGGGTTTTTTATTATTCCCTTGAATTAGATCAATGTCACTATTGAGCCAAGCCGTTACTAGTATAATGTCTTCTTCAATGGAGAAGTTTCTACCCCGTTGAGATTTCTTAGTAGTGGATCCCAGGCTAGCTTGGGGAAGAGTTTCATTGTAGCCTTGTTCCCCCACTTGTACGAGCATAGTGGAGAAAGGGCCTTCACTCATTTGTGAACCCATCTTGTAAGAGCATAGTGAACCAAAAACATTACAATGCAGAAACCATATACAAGAACATTCAAAATTATATACAACAGTCAACCAGTACAATAAAACTAACAGAGATTAAACCATAATGAGTTGAAAGTTGGGTGGATAACTCATAATCAGTAGCACCGGATTTTGATTTTTTTCCCCTCTTAATTTGCAAAATGATACTTGAAATCAATTAAAAGAAGGAAATTTTGGGTGCATGTAGAGTCAACAAGACAAAATTGTGTTGATTCACCACTCCACATAGAAATTTGTATGACATCATAGTTAACCTTTGATAACACTCACATGGTGGATGAAAACTTATTGGATTAAATTTTACATTTCTAAAATCAATAGAAGCAGAAAGGACACACAAAATTATTCATAAATTAAATGCAACAAACAACACTATACCCGTTCAACTAATCAGTAATCAAATATCATGTTAATTAAGTGCAATAAGAGATACAGGGTCAACTGGCTACTGTATATGAATTCAATATACATTGTGCCATAGATCTGCACAAACCTTGAAACTTCCAAGTTATCTATAACACCAATACTCAGTTTTCCAAACCATTTAGAATTCATACTACTATACAAACCTTTTGATTTTAAAGACAAGCTAAGAAAAGAATTTTTTGGCGAGAAAAACAACCACAAGTGAGCCTTGCAGAACAATATATATGTTTTGAGAAAATTGTTCGAAACCAAAGCAACAAAAAACAGAAAAGCCAACTGCAATTTCATTTCTACTAGTCAATTTTCTCAGTATCCAAACTAGCGTTCTAAAAAATACACTCCACAACTCGAATTCCTTTTTTATTTTTTTATTTTTTTAATTAACTCAAATTCCAATTAACGAGTTAATTATGCCCAAAACCCACAAAAACTACCAAAAAAAAAAATCTATAAAGTATTCAAAACCCACGAATTCTTGGACAAAAATTGAGAATCCGAAACCAAAGACAGCAATAATTGTTGATTTTCTACAATGTCCAGAACTTATTTTCCTATCCTAAGGAATACCCAGAAGTTCAACAAAGAAATGTTATCAAGTACCTTAATACACGCAATTCTTCCTTTCATGGCATGATGCTATTGGCCTCTGGACAAGTGAATTTTATAAGCAACCCTTTATTGGAAGAAAATGGGTGGGAAGAAAGAGGAAAAATCTAGATACATCATTGCACTAATTAGATACCATCTAGGGGAAGACGTAAAATAAAAAGGAACAAAAACTAGAATAGGGTTGGTCAGAAATATTTCTCGCAAAAATAAGGCTCCTTCAAGAGTGGTTCTTTGTGTGGACGACGGCATTAGGAAAGATTTTAATGTTGGATAACCTGAGGAAGATGAATGTTAAAGTGGTGGATTAGTGTTGCATGTGTAAGAGGAGTGAGGAGACCATAGATGATCTTCTTCTCTACTATAAAGAAGTGGCTAGAGAATTGTTGGGTTTTGGTGTAGAGTAGTCATGCTTAGAAGGGTGGTGAAGTTGTTAGCTACCTGGAAAGGTCAATTGGAAAGTAGCATTTTAAAGGCTTGGAGGATAGCTCCTCTATGCTTAATGTGGTGCATTTGGAGAGAGCAAAACACATGGAGCTTTGAAGTTTGTGAGACACCAGTGTTAGAGTTAAGAACATATATGTTCAAATCTCTTTATGCTTGGTCAGCGGTATACAATAGTCCTCGTTTTTCTTGTTTTACTAACTTTCTAGACTTGTGTTCTTCTTTTTCTCCCTATTTGGGGGGTCTCTTTCTTGAAGCCCATCAGAAACCCCACATTAAATCTAGGGAATCCAGGTAAGCTTCCTGTTCTGATTATGGAGGTGAACATAACTCCCCAGAGGAATAAAACCGTCTGGCCTACTGACAGCTCTGAGAGAATATTTTTCTGACAGTCAAAAAGTTTGATCCATGTGTCTCATATATTCTTGACAGAATATTTTCAAAAGGTAGCAGGTCTAAAAAAAATTAAGCATTAGCTGAAAGCATTCAAGTAATCATGCCTCATCTAAACCACTAAGGTTGTCAATGGCACATAGCCCGTTAGAAGTTGCCCTACAGTAAATCTCTATTGAATGCAAAGCACTTTGCAAGATTACAAGGGCATTACCTTTCATATCTCGACCACCCACAAAATGCAAAATCTCAAAGATTACTGCATAACAAACAAATGAAAATCTTCCACAATTACAGCTATAATATTTAGGCGAACAACAATAATAGTCATAATAACAATAACAATGGAGAAAAACACTAACCTGAGATGAGGAACTGCTGCATGTTTTCTCATGCGATGTGCTTGGTAAACCAGAAATGGTGTCGCTTTGACCCTCCATTGATGAACGGCCTACTGGTATTTTTTTTTTTTTTCCAACACATTGAACAAGATGCAATGAGTTAACCAAATTTAAAAAATTTTAAAAATAATAAAAAAGGACAAAAACTAAAAAAAAAAAAATTAATTTGTTGTCTTCGTCAGATGAAATGCAGTTCATTGCACAAACAAGCAGCAGCCAGAAAAGAAAAACAAGCCAAGAAATTCAACCAATCAAAACTTGACCGGGATTTCACATCCAATCAGCTAATAATAATTTTTGCAGCTTTTCGATCAAGAACCACGTAATTAGAAAGCAAAGAGAAGAGTGCCCCTGGGAAAATCCCACTGCGTAAAATCACGTACCGAAAGACCGTTTCGAATAAAATTCTGCAGCCAAAACTTTTATATTTCCTTTCTTTTATAACTGGAACACTGTGTTTAAGAACCAACCCCCCCAAAAAAAAAAATGGAGATGGGGCCTTTGCCGCACGAGTGAGAGAGACAGAGCGAGAGAGAGAGAGAGATAGGGCTTTTTGTGAAATAAGGAAGGCAACGTTGTGCGGTAGGTCGTCGAGCGAACGGCATGTGTTCCAACTTCCAAGTCTTTCTTTACTATTGTCGTTTAACATAAAATACATCTTAGCATAAAAAAAGAATACATGGAAACTAGGTTGTTTTTGTTGTTTTTATGTTTTTTACAAATGCAATTTTTGTCCTTCAACTTCGATTTATGTTATGTTATTAGAAAAGTTAGTTTATGTTATTAGAAAAGTTTACAAAATCTGCTAATGCGCCACGTCAACACCATTATGAATGTAACACATGTTACTTACAATAAAAAATTACTAAAAAACATTCTAATTCCTTTCTTTCAATTTTTATGGTAATGGACTCTTCCTTGATCCAAAAGGCTTTTAAGTTTGGATGATTAGAAATTGGTTCTATCCCTAGTGTCAAGTATTATTGGGCTATAATATGAGGAAAAGAACCCTAGCAATCCCATTGAAAAAGCTAGTCTAATGATTTTATTGAACAAAATTATTGTGGGATACGGTCCCTTGTGCAACTACACCATTTTACAAACTTACAAGTGAGCCTAGGCCCTAGGGATACTACATTTGTGTTTATTTATCTTTAGGGAAGAAGGTTAATATGATATTAGGGGTTTTTATTTTTATTTTTTTTTTATGATGGAGAACTTCTGGACCCATGCAAATCGCCTCTTCCATATAGATCGGGTTAGATTCCAATTTCGTCAGCAGGCGTAATCTTAAACCTTAAACCCAATAAAGATGTCACCAAGACTAAGACTTTTATCACTTTAGCCAACCCTTTGAGATTAGTAAGAATAACATTTGCCACATAGACACATACCGGACCAACCCCCCTTCCCAAAGTCATTGTTCCGTTTCAAACTCTGCACAAATTTCAAACTTGGATAAGGAGAGAGGCATGCCTCAGTCCTAAAAAGCATTAGCAAACAAGTCCTATTTTCTTCAAGATAATCGTTGTAATAGACTTTGTAAATGACAAGATCAAGAACATTTCACAGCATTTCAACAGAATTTTCAACAATGTTTTATGCAGGAGGAGGGTGCCTTGCGATTCACAAATCACAGACATTAATTCAACTGTGTACAAAAAATATTCATGCTTGGGGTTGGGGATCAGTAGAAAGAAGACTAAACATCACCATGTCTCTGGTTTTCCCCTTCGAACGAAAATACTTTCTCAGAGCACCTTCCCTCTGGAACCCAGCCTTCTGCAGCACCCTCTGGGAGCCCACATTTTCCACATCAACAAAACCTTCAAGTCTCTCCAGCTGTGGAAACTCACTAAATATAGTATTAGCCACCATTTTCACAGCCTGCGTTGCAATTCCTCTGCCCCAGTACTTGAAGCCCAAAGCATAGCCAATCTCACCTCTGCACTCGTCGACTCCTGTCTTTGGGGTCACTGAAATGGACCCAATTGGCCGGTTGTCAAGGCAAATTGCCCTGAACCATGGGTGAGGGATAATCTTGTTCTTCATCATGTCTATGCCAGCTTCTTTGCTAGTGTAGGTTTCCCATGAGCAAAAGCGACTCACTTTATCATCTGCAGCCCACACCATGAAATGGTCTATGTCAGAAAGATCCAATGGCCGAAGAGTGATCTCACTCAATTCATTGCCACCTTCTTTCCCGTCCGATTTGCAAGAACCTCCTTCCATTTGTACTTCTTGATTAAGATTATCTAGCAATGGTTTCTTTTGCGTCTACTTAAGGAAAAAATGAACCACAACAAAAAGTTGCCCGGAGATAATGCATACAATAAAGGAGTAATTGGCAGCCCCTTTTGTAAAAGGACTAAGGTCAAGCTTCTTAGGCCGGGCGCTGAACAAGGGGCATGCCTTCTGATGGAATTGGGTGATGATACAGAATAGCCGGTGTGCATGAACAGTCATGCACGCCCGGCTTTTTTTTTTTTTTAATTATTATAATAATAAAATATTATATTTTAATATTTTAAAATATCACATCAGCACGCCCGGCGTGATGTTTAACATCACCCCAATCGAAGCTAGAAGGTCAATGTTTCTGTATCACTTTGATTATGGGTGAGAGTTTGTTACGTGTAGTCATTGTTAGGTAGTGGGTCTGTTATGAAGTATTGTCAATTAGGTTATTTAGTTCATTAATGTTTTATAGTTATTTTATTATTTTAATATTGTTGTGTGGGTAGAACTCTTATGTTATGTTTATCTCTTTTATTTTGTTATTTGTTATTTGAGTAGGATTAGATTTTCCTATTTTAAATAGAAGTCCTATCTCATGTGGGACTTTATTTTCTATTGTCTTTAAATACTGCATTATTTATGAATAAGAAAATCAATCAAGTAAATTATTCAAACCTTGTGTTTGTAGGAGTTGAGAGCACCTCGAATTGCTCATTGAAGGTTTAAAGTAGAAGAATGCCAAAGAAAAATGAACGAGTTGTTTGGCAGATTCGAGAGCACTTTAGCTGAAATAAAAAATGAACGCCTACGTGAGCAGCAACAAACGATGTTGCGGGTGCAAAAGCCGCATGCCCCACACCGCCACTACCACCACGACAATGCCAAAACTCAGCCGTCATGTTCAAAAATCCGACCACACCACCATCATCACATCGAAGTTCTACCACCAAAAATTCATCAACACAATTCAGTCCACCATCAAATACAATTTCACCAGGTTCTCATTTCACAACAGAGACAATAAATTTGGTGATCAATGCAACCTGGTTTTGTGGTTCACCAGAAAAAAGAAAAAGAAGATTGCCTTCTTTGTTTGGTTTAGAAAAAAAAAAAAAAAAAAAAAAACGGTGTGTCAAAGGAGAAGGAAAAAGATTTTCACCGACCTTGAGAACAAGGTTGATTCAAAGAGGGATGGAATGTTACATGTAGTCATTGTTAGGTAGTGGGTCTGTTATGAAGTATTATCAATTAGGTAATTTAGTTCATTAATGTTTTATACTTGTTTTATTATTTTAATATTGTTGTGTGGGTAAGACTCTTATGTTATGTTTATCTCTTTTATCTTGTTATTTGTTATTTAGGTAGGATTAGATTTCCCTATTTTAAATGGAAGTCCTATCTCATATGGGACTCTATTTTCTATTGTCTTTAAATACTGCATTATTTATGAATAAGAAAATCAATCAAAACCTTGTGTTTGCAGGAGTTGAGAGCACCTCGAATTGTTCATAGGAAGTTTAGGATTCCTCGAAAATCCTATAGGAGGTTCAGGATTCCTCAAAAATCCTACCATATCAATTTTTCTACTTAGTTCTCATCACATTACGTAAGCACGTAACAGAGTTACTATAAGATTAGCCGCTCTTGTTGAAATTTGTAATGAACTGTGGAGAGAAAATCTACATTGTTGCTATTGTTCACTTGATTGCGTACAACACAAAAGATTTATTTGGAAAATTGGGATCAAAACTAACGTAGATCAAGAATTTTATATTCTAACATCCTTTTAAACTCAAAGTGTAAGTTTAAGTTTGAAATTAAAAAAAAACAAAAAAAAAATTGATTTTTTTATTCTTCTTTTTCTTTTAAGACTTTTTTTCTTTGGGCAGTTTTTTTTTAGGGGAGGGGGGAGAGCAGATCCAGTGTGGCAAGAATAAAAAATTGCGAGTTCATCGTAGAAGACGGTGAACGGCCATCATACACAGTGGCAAATAGTAGTGGCCAGAAATGGTAGTAGGAGGTAGCTATCGGGAAGTAGTCGGATGGTGGCAAGAAGGAGGTCGAAAATTGTGGTAATTTAATATATGTCGAAAATTCAAATTATGACTCTTTTATCATTTATTTTCAATTAAAATAATTGAAGTGTTGTCTGGTCCCACACGTAAAGGAAAGTGCTAAAATATAAATTAAATTATTAAATTTATAATTTCATATCAACTTAAAGTTTTAAAATAATCGATGATTTAACCGCTGATTTTCAAATACAAGTTCAAAAATCGCACCAGAATAAGTCATTTTTCTTTTGTGGCATTCAAAGTCATATGGAGACCTAGAATTTCCACCATCTAATGTTTTCCTTGAGACTAGCGTACAAGCCAAGTCATAAGACTACTAAATTCTATTTATCATTACCATCCGGATGAATAACAAGAGTTCATTCATTGGTTCCAGTAACATTTCCCTTTATTAATTGTTTTGATAAGTTTGACATAATCTTGATACTCCTGGTAAAAAGTTTGGTGCCCTTAACATTTCTCGAAGCAACTATTGCGTGTCCCAATCTTGCACCTTTCTTCCTCTTCCTCTTCAGAGCTTGTATGCCCATCAATTTTTTTGCCCCTCGAGTTGTCCACAACTTTGAGAAAAATCAGCATTTCAATGGGAGTAGTCTTCTGCAGCTGCAAAATTGCAAAGGAAACACTAAGGCAATTTCCATAAGATGTAAAATAGCAGTGGAGCTTTATAAAGATTGATTTGGCAAAATGAACGTTTTAAAGCTTGGTTAAGATAAAATGCATTAGTCCATGTTAAGGAACCAGGATTGCATATGTTCTTCCAAAGAAGATGTCAGCAATTTTTATAGCCTCATTGCAGTCTCCAAAGTGAGATTATTGTAAGCAATTCTTCATTTCAAGGCACAGAATGTAAGAGCATCCCCATTGAGCTATTTAAATTTGACTTTTCTTTAAAAAAAAACTTACAAAAAGAGTCATTTAACAAACTCTTTACTTTTTTTTTTTTTTTTTCTAATCAGAAAAAGGTTGGAGGGGGAGGCCGATTCTGGCTATTCTACCTGGCGTGACCATGGTAAAAAGTAAAAGTTATTTAGTCTTTTAATCTTATATATTCATTTTTCTTTTATCTCTCATCCATCGAGAAGAAAAAAAAAAATTAAAAAAAGAAAAGAAAATAATAATATTTAACTAAAGTAGATGAAAATATAAAGAATTTAATATTTGGTTCATTTTAAAGTGATTCTTCAAATTTAAAAAAATAAATTTTTTTTTTACAAATTTAAATTTTATTTGAAGAGTTCAATATAAATACTCTAACACCTTGGTTGAAAAAACAAGAAGCCTACCTAGAGAGTACAAAAACTAGGGGCAGACTTAAAAGAGGACAAAAACTAGCATGGGGTTGGTAAAAAGTATATCCTTAAGACCCATCAGAATCCCACACAGAATTGAGGGAATCCCTGCAGGTTTTCTGTTCTGATTTTAACTCCCAGAGGAGTAAACTTCTTGTTTAAACTTGATGCCTTTTTTCTTGAAGATTACGGACTTTAGGTATGTGTCATTATTGACTGGTCAAGTCCATTGTATTTTCATGAACATTGAACTTACAATGTATCTAGAATATACATGCTACTCCACGTCCTAGGAAGATGCAAAGGCAGTTAATGTAGGTGCATTCTAGAATATGTAGACTCCACCTATAAAAACCCAGCTTAGGCCCTAGGGTGCCTCTTGTATATAAGCCAAAAACAAATTAATCTCTAGTCAACAAGAATTCAAAGAGAAATACTCCAAGAAAATAAATCTTCTCCTTTCAATACTAGTCCTCTACTTCCACTTTTTTCACCCTTCCTAAACCATCTAGGGCACTATCTACGACTAGAAAAACAAGAATCAAGAAGTAGCTCTAGTGAAGATGGGAAAAAGTAGAAACTTTCCCATAAATATACAAGAAAGGCATTAAGAATCAAGCTCAAGGAAGAAAAGAACAAGTAAAGAAATATTAGGAGCTATAGCTAATAAGTTTTTACTGCATGTTGTAATCAGTAATTTATATATCTTCCACTAATTCCTTCACCCATAAGCCCTATGCCCCCTCTCATAGCAAGGCATGCTCTTGAAACTAGATAAGCTTATTCTTGTTTTTGGTGATTAACCTATTTCAAAGCAGTCTACCCTTCTAGGTGCTCAACCCACCCGATTTATAGGGCTCCTCTCATTCTCTTCTAAACGTGATTTCTTAACAGTCATTCTAACTTTTTAACAGCCTGACCTTATTTATAATTGTCGTATTTTTTTCTCTCATTTAGAACATTTTCTCTACCGTCACTTCTATTTTTTTCTAAAAAAAACTCAAAAAATTAAGTAAGAAAAAACTTCTTCGCTTATCATATGATTTATTGGCAACGTTTAAAGGTGATTTCTTAATGGTCATTTTAACTTTTCAGCCGCATGACCTTATTCATAATTGTCGTATTTTTTTCTCTCATTTAGAACATTTTCTCTACCATCACTTCTATTTTTTCCTAAAAAACTCAAAAAATTAAGAAAAAACTTTTTCGCTTATCATATGATTTATTGGGTCGTTGCGAGATCTTTCTAATTGTATTTCCGTACTTTTTAAAAATTATTTTTTAAATTTTCTCTCCTTCCCTAGGCTTGTTTAGGTTTTGCCTGAACAAAAAAAAAAAAAAAAAAAGGGGGTCAAAGACGTGACCACAGACTGTTGGTGGCATTTATATATGTACTTTCTTCGGGCAATGCGGTGTCCTTATGCCTCATAGACAACGACAAATCCAACGGACCAACATGGTGTTTTTCATTTTTCACGCTTTTGCAAGTTGCATCGTATTCCCACCGCCATTACTTCTTTTTCTCAAAAATCTGTTAAATGTCTTCTTCGTCTTCTTGATTAATTAATCGGAATAATTTTTCTTTTTTATTTTTTTAAAAAAAGAAGAAGGTTACGTTATTTATTGATCCAAACGTTATTACGTAGGATAGTGACAGTTGAAAGGGCCCATGTACACCATTTTTTCAAACTTGCAACTTACAAGTGAGCCTAGGCCCAACAAGGAGGTAAAAAAATCAGGGCCGAGAAATAAAAATTATTTATGCATTAGATTCAGTCTGTTGCTGAAGGCTAGTCATAAGTTAGCGGATGTTGATATTATTGATAGATCTTAATTGCTAGTTTGTTATGATTGTATTTTTTACGTATGTAACCTTAACTTCGGCTATGATTTGCTTTAGAGTTTTATGCCCTATTTATAAGAGCTCTTTATAAATTATAATTATTCTAACAAATAAGTCACATAAAAATACCAACAAAATTCATAAATATCAGTGGACAAACCCCACTGGAGCCGGTGAAATTTAAGGCAATATGATAAAACTAGGTCAATGACCAAATGGCCCACTCTTTTATTTCGAATAGAAAATGCTCCAATGACCACTTATATATATGGACAAACCCCATGACTTCCCCATTCAATTATACCCTGAAATACTCATTAAAAAAAAAATTATACCCTGAAATAAAAACGCTAAGAGCCAATGAGATGCAGACACCTGTAGCAATCAGAAAGGACATCTTACTTAATCAGAGGTAGGGACCATGCGCACTTAAAACCTATGAAAATGGACATCTGAAGAGGTCCCCATGGGTGGCCCTACCTCCTTTGCCTCTCCATGTGGCATTAACCACAAGTGGATGCTATGCCACCTACTCCTCCTAAAATTTTTTGATTTTACGTGAAAGGTACGGGTTTATAGCTCTAAGCATGTAAAAAGACGACAAATAATATATAGGACAAAGTGTTTTTTTTTTTTTTTTTTTTTTCGTTTGAGATATATTTTTATTTTTTATTTTTATCAAATAAATATATGCCACGATTTGATTGGATATGATAAGATAACGAGGTCGCGGTGTAAACTAAATATTTTGTACACTCCAATAAGAAATAGACACTTTAACGAAAAACATCGAAATATAATATATTTCTTTACATTAAATAATTTTTTTTTCCTTAACTCATATACAAAATACATAATGATAAAACCATTGAAGCCACCGTCTTTGTTGGTTTTGGAGATTCCAGTATTAAGGGCTCAGAGTTGGGTGGGAGGGTTTGATAATAGGTGGTAAGCGGTAGGTTACAACTAATGAAAAAGTCTATGAGATTAATTTGAATTAAGAATACAATGTTTTCATTTTCATTATATTTAATATTTTTACCTGATGTGTCAAATTTCTATTAAATGTTGTAAGATGGTTAATTTACACTACATCCTGATAGAATGAGTTCTAAAAGAGTTAACAAAAAGTAGACATAATGTCTATTTAATAACAGCAAACTTTAGAGAACGATTTGATAAAAACTTATACGTCACATACCACTAAGCATTTTCCCCATTAATTATGAAGTAAATTGATAAAATTTTTACATTAGAGAACGATTGGATAAAAACTTATAGGTCAAATACCACTAAAGCATTTTTTTCTTTCATTAATTTATATGGTATGCGTTACTTGGAGTAACTTTTGATTTAGTTCATTGTGATTGATAGTTAGTATATGTGGCACTTTTTATTGCTCTTATTCGAAAGCTATCATAATGGTTGGAGGACAAAGATTAAATTTTATTATTGTAGAAGAAAAGTAATATGTACGTCCTAGATCAATCCATATCCGAATAGGTTATTCTATGCATATGCGTAGTTATTATGAGCTGTTGGCTTGATACTCTCAACATCAAGGCATCAATCGACCCGGAATTAAGAACTTTGGTAAAGTTTTTGAAGTGTTTTAACTTTTATGTTTTGAAATAAAAATAAAAAATAAAAATTGTATATTGGAGACTTGGCTTTTTATTTTTTTATTTTTTGGGTAACTAATAACGGGAACCTTTTATATATGATAAAAACTCACCATAATATAGAAGTCTTTTCCATGTTTTTTTGTGTCTTTCCACATTGGCTTATGCCCTTTGAGTGGGCCATGTAGTCTCAAAAAAACAAAAAATAGAAAGTCCTTAAAATTGTTTTAAAATTAAAATTTTACTTCTAAATTTTTTAATTTTGTCCTCCAAAACTTCATTTACCCCCAATTTTTTTTTTTTTTTAATTTTGCCCTCCAAACTCCAAATGCTAGTTACGCCCCCGTGTTTATAGAATTGACGTGACTTCTAAAGTTATCATTTGATCAAAATTTAGTATAGACCTATCACAGATTCAATGGTGATTTAAAAGCCACATTGATTTTAGATGGACACAAAAAGCCAAAAAGGGACATTATGAAAACTTTTAACATGAATTTTTTTTAAAACATTCTTTTAAAAGAAGTTTTCAAAAAAGTGTTTTGTGTTTTGAATATATATATATCATCCCTTTTTTTTGAAAAAAAAAAAAAAATCATCTCATTTCATAACAAAAAATTGCTATGGTTGTTTAAGTTTTAGTTCCAAAAATAAAAAATAACAAAACCTATAATACAAAAATACTTTTTAAAGCACAAAAATAATTTTGAGAAATACTTGATATATTTTTACTGTCATATTAAAAAATAAATATTTAAAAATACGCGTAGCTTTTCCCAACAATTTTTATATTTATAATACATTAAAACAATTTAAAAAATTATATATATATATAAAAAAAAATTACTGAAAACACACTACTTTCTGGGCTAAAAGTCTGATAATCCCAGACAATTCCAAACTGCCTTGTATTTAATCTGGGCAGGGTGGTGTCTACTCTCATAATAACACCAGTCCTATCGAGCTTTCTATGGGCCCTTCTCGTCAAAGGGTCCTATTTTATCATCAAATAATCTTAATCAACGCTGACCTGGATACAAACAAAGTGCCTAGTCACTGTGGGGCCCCGGGCTGGCCTACCTTTGAATGATTGCAATGCCATTGGTGAAGCACTGAAGCTTGATTAAGAGCTCTCTCTCAAATCCCCAGTCTTCTCAAGAAATAGAAGGGACACCTAACACCATCAGGAAAAAAAAATATATATATATATATATATATATTCAAGACCCATTGGAAGAAAAAAAAAAAAAAAAAAAAAAAAACCCAACAAGGAGACCCCACCTATAAAGACAACTTCTTTTTTTTTTTTTAACCTATAAAGACAACTTGATAACGTAGCAAAGAAGGGCTTTTCTTGTCAATCTAATATCATGCTGTCATGAAAATGATATAAAACTTGTTAATGTCCACGAATATTGCGCTGTAACTAGGGTTACATCATCAATAAAGTTTCCAACTATGGTAAGGTTTTAGCTAGGTTAAAAATGACCTTGTTTTAATTTGTTTTTATTGCTCTTCTCTGCAGTAGAATTGAACTAGAAATTCGGAATTCAGGTTGTTCATTTGCACAATACAATGAGATTTGTTATTGCATGGTATAATGGGCAACCTCACGTTAGGTGGACACTTAAGTTCTACCTCTTTTAGTAGGTATTCAAATAGTTTAATTAGATGAGACTCAAAATTATTTAAACAGTTGTCGAACCAACTCGGATCGGAGTACCGTCTCATATAAAACTACTCAATAAAACAATATTTACAATCTCGTTGAAAGGGATAAGAAGTCGCTCTTATAAAGTTAATATAAAAACCAGTGTTTTTGTATAAAATGGTGGTGTCTTCTTAGGAGGCAGCATATTATATCCTGTTGCTTGATAGTTGTTACCTTATATGTGATATAATTAAATTAACTTTGGACACGATTTTGTATAATCTATAGAAGCTAGACAAAACTGTCATGTTTTTTTTCCCTGTCATAAATTGTCATGCTTTGACATTGCATAATTTGTTTTATTGAAAATTCAGACCATTTCTTTGGCTTGGGTATACTCACATTCAATCCTCTGTTCCTAATTAAACATTCTGTCATTTTATTTATTTATTTATTTTTGGTTACGTACAAAATCCTTTAGGTTTTTTAAAATAATTATAATGCCGTCTTATTCTTGATAATAGCACAATTGATATTTGGAATTTTCTTCGAGTTATATGTTCTTTTTAACTTGACAAGTTCATTGGTCAATACAAATTGATGTGATAGTTTATGTGGTATTTATCACGTCATTTATTAAATAATTAAATTTATTTATTTTTTCTAAAATCAATTGCAATCTCATCATTTTAACTATATTGTGACAATTTTAAAATTAAAATTTTAATTAAAAAAAAAAAATTGAAACCACTAACAAACCGTACCTCATATAAACTTTAAGAATTGGCCCATTATTCTAGAAGTGTACACCAATTAAATTAGGAAATGGCTTTATCTGGTACAATCACATTTAATAATTGACTGGAGGACTAATTAAAGAAGCACATATATAATCTTGGCTGCATTACTTTGCAGTTTTGGTGTTTTCTAGGTATCACATCATGGTGCCATATTGGGGTAGTAAACCATATTTAATTATAATTAAACAGATAATTGAAGGAAAATTATGCAAAAAATATATAAATTGGAATAGTGATGATTTCGACTTATATTATAAGTTGTTTTTTAAATAAAAAATATTAGGTTTTGTTTTTTAATGTGTTTTTGGGTTATTTTTTTATTTAAAAAAAAAAGAAGAAGTAAAAACTGTTTGTTTTCTGAGTAATTGACATTATTTTTCACAGTGAATTATATCTGACACTTGAATAAATAATAGAGAGCATTATTTTGTTTAGTTCTTTAAATAGACAATTATTGTCTCATGCAATAATGCAAGCGTGGTTGAGGTTTTTGATCGAGGATCATAAGAGACAAGACAACTACACCAGAAATAAATAAATGACAACAATGGAATTGTTGACTATTTGTTTGTGCTTGTTTATTTTTTTCAATTAAAACATCAAATCTTGTGACTTGTAAGCATCGACCTTCAACTTTAAAATATTTTCACTCATCTCTAAGTTTTTATAAATAAGTTTCGAATCTTTTACAAAGATTTTGCATATTAAATTATTAATAGTGCTTATGTAGACTTTCTGTGCTTATTATATCCGGTCTAAATTGTACATTTGTATGAATGAGAAGTGTTAGGCAGCCAAATAGAGAAGTGCTAGAGAGTCAAACAAATGAACTCAAAAAAAATTTTAAACTGACATAATAAAGGTTTTTAAATTAAAAAAAATACAATTCTTTCTTCCTTGTCTGTTATTCACGGTCTGTCACGTTAATTTATAATTTTTTTTGAGTTTATTTGTTTGACTCTCTGTCACTTTTCTTGTGAATAAGAGGTTGATAAAAAATCGAGCAAGAAGTTATTGCAAGTTTATTGTAGAGACTAAAGAAGTGCCAAGTTTGAATTTATAAAATATAAATAGTTTATAATTAAAATATTTTACAATAATATCATTATTACAATTCTTCATTGGACAAAGTTTTTTCTTTTAAATTGATTTTGAGGAATTTTTACATTTTAAAGCACGTAACTTTTATGTATATTTTTTAAATTTAAGTGAAAATTAAATGTTTTGTTAATATTATAAAAAAAATCACAAGAAAATTATATGTTCTCGAAATAAAAATGTCAATTTAAATATTAAATTTTTAAATAATTTTACCACGTTTTAACAGAGGAAAACTGTTATTTTAGCAAATATACTGATTTCTTAAATATCAGGACTATTCTATTCTAGTCAGAGTCAAGAATTCAACTGCGGAACGTACGATTTGACTGGCTCGAAGAATGAATCCAACTGAACCCCGAAAAATAAAAAAGGGTCTCCCACGTGTGCGGCAGTGATGCAACTGTGGCCCCCAACACGATTAACACGGCCAGGCAGAGGCGCGGTGATCACCGTTCATTGGTAATCCAAGAGCCCCACGTGTAAAATCATGCATTTGGCTTGGCGCCATCCGCATGCCGATGGGGGTAAAAGGCAGTTCCCTAAATGGTTAAAAATTGCCGCTGGGATCTGCGAAAAAGGAAATCGATTCCACCGTCGGATGTGGGGCTAAGATTTAAGAAATGGGGCGGGGTCCACTTTACTTTTTTGTTTTTTTGTTTTTGTTTTCTTTTTATAATTTGTTTATATCAGGAAACCACGATTATTTACTCTTTGACGATGATATAGATTTAGAGTCCGATTGAAATTGTGTTTGAAAAATAAAATTTTTATGTTAAAAAGAGTTTTTGTGCAAAAATTTTATTTTTAAGCTTTTGTCAAAAGTGTTTTTTGACAATTTTAAAATTTTTTAAACCCTTAAAAGCACTTTTAATTACGCAATTTCAAACAAGCACTTAAACAAGCTGTGCATGTGCACTAATTACGCTTCAATGAAATTGGAAAGGGAAATGTGTGATAACATTTGGAATTTGAATTTGGGCATAATTTTTTTTTAATTATTATTTTATATTGTTTATTTGCAATCTTAAAAATGATTGGAAAAATATTTTCTAACGTTTAGCTCATTTGAAAAATCATATAATTTAAGAGTGCAAGAAAGAGAGCGTGTGAGAATAGAATGACTTTAAAGGTGGAATTGAAATCCAATACAATTGTCTTTCCTATTGCTCAAAGTTTTGGTAGATAATTGTGATAGTTTTTATGGAGTTTACTTTCAAGAACAGGTATTTGGGTATCTCGAGACCTGCTCGGGTAGGCAATATCCATATGAGGCTCTCTCACACTTGATGTAGGAGATCTGTGAAAAATGATTTATGCATACAAGAAAATCGGAAATATATATATATATTTTTGTCAGCTGAAAACATTTTAGGTTGACTTATATTTTATGCCTCATCAAACATTTAAATATAAAAGAAAAGAAAAAATTCAAAAATATTTTAGGCTTAAGCAGACTAGGCTGAATTAAAAATATATGAATTATGATAAGCTCTATCATGCATTGAATGGAAAATGAGGAAAAGAGGGAGAAAAATTAAGGGTGATTTGTGTTAGTCCATTGCTTGGTACTTGGTAGAACGAATACTATGAGAGAATTGGAGCCAAAAAGGATCCTATCGAGGAACCCGTCAGGTAAAACAAGATGACAAAATGATCTTACAAAAATTAAAAAGACCATTTTACATTTATATATTGTACTAACCGGCTTCTCTCCATTTTCCAAATGGAAAGGATCTCATTCCAAATTAGAGAGGGAAGAATGATAATAATGCAGCCGAGTTCACACTTTCTAATTCTCATAAGTTATTTTATTTTATCTTTCGAGCTCTAATTCTAATCTCATAAGTTATAAGCAGAATAAAAATATTAGGGGTACCAAATATTTTATCTAAGAGATGGATACTAAGATGATGTAGAGTTTATTCATTAGTATCTGTATCATTTATCTTTATCAATTGTTTTGATTATTTTTAATGAATAATCTTCACCTCATCTTCGTACTTATTTTTTACTAAAAAAATTTAGTATTCCTAACATTTCTCCAGCTATAAATAAGATGATCGAAGACGGGTGATGTGTTTTTGCAAATTTGCTTATCATATGCTACATTCTTAAAATTATCATTTTCTCTAGAAAGAGTGTCATGATAATTTTTTTTTTTCTATTCTTATGTGAGATTTGTTTAGATTCGAAGGACCAGATAAAATATTATTTAAGATAATTTATTTATGAAAAAGGTGTGAAAAAATAGAAAAAAATTGGATTACTATAAATTTTAGGGCTCTAATCATGGTCGGAAAAAGGCTAAAAGACATACTTGTGAATGCATCACTTGCAAACACCAATAATTACTTTCTTGAGCCTTTTTAGGGGCAAAGGGGGGGCTGCATTCAATATGTTAATCAGCTTGTAATTAATATCTTACTTACGTGCTTTAATGATACAACATATTAAATTTAAATTATTATTTTTTTTAATAAATTAAATCGATTATTAAACAAAACCAGACAACTCTTGACCTAGGAAAGATAATTACTTAAACACATTTTATGGCAGGCTAATTAAATGTGGGATTAATTAAAGTTGTGATGGGCAATGTCCAATTAAATGAGAGGCCCTTTTTTGAGAGGTGGACAAAACAGTACAGAGGGTCCGGGCCACACCGGTCAGACCACTTGGTCAGCTCTGATAGCAGCGATCATAGGCCATTATTGACACTGCCGGTTCATCATTCCAAACCGGGCCCGCCAGATTCTCCTTGTTCGAAATTGCAAACGGGTCCCCGCCTCACCCACGTATTCCATGGGCATTCCAGTCATTGCAATGGGGGTAGATAGCATTATAAATTAAATCCACAGTGATTCAGTGAATGATAATAATAACTAAGAAAATAAAATAAATTTTTATTTTTGCAAATGATGAGAGTGTGACACAACTTGTAGTGTGGGCTCCACACCGAGTCGGTGCGTGGTCCGGGTCGGACCAGGAATCCGGTTCTTTAACTGGGAGTTAGTGGGGCCAATGTTAGGGTTTTGACGTGGCTGAGGAGTCCAGGGTGTTGATGACGGTGGAACAGCTCCCACAGAACAGTCCGTGAACTTCAACGCTCCTGATTTTGGTAAAGAGAAAAATGAGTGGCTTTACCCGGACCCATTGCTTAGCCGAAGCCGGAAGCTACCAAAGTTAAGCTGTCTTGGTTGGAGAGGGTTTCGGCTGGGCTGGGCTGGGCTCGGTTTAGTGTAATTACTGCATTCATCAAATAATGACAGGAAAAAAAATAAAATTATTTGATATCAATAATTTCTGTCCATATAATATTATGGAGACTTTTTTAAAAAAAATTAAAGTTTTTAAAGCATTGAGCTAATATCTTCTTTTGATGTGGATAAAAAATTGGCTATGCCAAAGTCTAAAGCTCAATTAAAACAAAGGTCAATTTTTTAAAAAGTTAATGAAAGCCCAAAAAAAAATAGACTAGGACCCTAAAACTTAGGGTAGGTCTTCCCTCTCAAAAAGGAATTTTCTCAGTTTTATTATTCTCTTTTAAGCAAAATTATTGACTTGATGGTCGGAGGGTCGGTGCTCTCGCCTCAAATCAGCGCCACTCTAGTGATTTTATTCTTATTTTGTTGGTAATTTGTCGAGAGTAATGCTATACCATACATACTTTTGCTCTCCCACTCTCGCTTTCATACACCCTTAGGTGGTTTTAACTCGTATCATTAAATTTATGATAAATTTTTATTAAATTTTAATCAAATAGTGAAAGTGAGTGCCCCCTAAGAGTGTATGAGAATGATATGAATAGAAGAATCAGAGTATATGTACTACCATTACTCTTCTGTCGATCGGTATGATAGTCCAACAGCGCAGAATATGGTCTACGCTAATGCAGATGCCACTAATTGAAATTTTGAACTTGTTGCCGGACCTTTTCACTTCGGAATCATATATATATATATAATGAAAAAGAAAGTAGAAGATCGGAGCTAATGGAAACACGAAAGAACAACTCTTGCGGCTTTGATACCAAGTAAGGAAAATGAAAATAACGAATGGAAAATAAATGAAAATAAAGCAGTAGAACCATCAATGTAGAAGGTATATGCAATTAAAATAAACATGATGCAAGATTTTTCAGAGTAAGCGCAAAATTTGAGCGTATAAAGGGGTAAGAGATAAATAAAACAAATGGATAATGGAAAGATATTAAAAGATTTGATTAACAAGAGTACTTACAAATTCAAATGTAAACTGGAAGTAGTGAGGTTACACAAAAGCAGAAAAGATTACAAGTAGAAAGCATTATGATAGTTACAGAGGGATTTCAGGTGTTTAGGCTGAAAGCTTCTGCCTTATAATGAAGGGGACTTGTCCTTTTATAAACAGAGTCCAGCGAATAAATAAAATTACATCAGAAAATTTAATAGTAAAAGTAAATACTGTAGTGTCGACAAGCACTGTACCAAGAACTGTAATATCGGCAAGAACTGTAGTGGAACTTTTATATATATATATATATATATATATAAAAGTTTGTAAATGATTAACCTTTCATTTTGTAAAGAAGCTTGTACATGAACACAAGTTGCCTAAAATAATAATAGTTTAATATAAAAACCGTAATTGATAGACCGAATTACCAGAGAATGAAAAGATATTGTACAGGCATTTGAAATGTTTTAAACTTTTAATACAGATATAATAAATTTATTATATAGAATATATAAATCCTGAATGTACTATATATATATATATATAGTAGTTAAAACTGCTTAAAACGGTAGGTTTTTAACCAATCCTCTTCACGACAATCATATCAGAGTATGATTTTAGAATATATATATATATAAAATTGAACAGAGAGAGAGAGAGAGAGAGAGTGTGTAATTCATGAGAAAATCCCAAATTAGTGGCGTCACTAATAATGCATTTTAAAACATAAAATCATGTCGCACCAACATCATCCCCAACCTCTATATTCTCATTGTCATTTAAATATGAAATTTAACCCCAGCTGTACCTAAACAAGAATCTTCTTTTTAAGGACAAGACTCTTGAATTAGGTAGGTGGCCTCCTCTGTTCTTTAAAATTTTTTTATAGAAAAAAATATAAAAAAGTCTTTTAAATTATCAATGGTTTGTAATATAGTTTTTCAATGTTCAAAAGGTACTAAAATAACTAACCAAACTACTAAAATGTATAAAAAAGGCTACTAATTTTTGTATATTCTTATAATATCCATGTTCTTTTAACAAATAAAGTAAAAAAAATAATTGTAAAAAAACCAAACAATTTTTTAAAAATACAAAAAAATCAATGGGCGGAAATATTTTTTGGAATAAATAAAATATTATAAACAGCTGGTAGAGGGACTTTTTTATATATTTTTCTTGTTTTTATGTTTTTTATTATCAAACATAGCCTATTTGTTAGAATGATTAAATTAACAAGCCAAATTAGGAATCCAAAATTCTCCAAGCTGAGCCGATCACAAGGTTGGTTAAGCTCTGTACAGTACGCCAGCGTTCGAGTCTATGCGTGTATTTTTATATTCGCAGATCCTCTCTTGTGAGGCTGAGAGATAGAGAGAGCCGATCGAGAAAATAATCATATCGGTAATTCTTGGGGGAAAAAACAAAAAAGAAAAAGGAAAAAAACGACGAGGAAAAACCGCCATTTCTATGACATTATGACAGGGTTGGGGTGGTTTTATCAAATCCACTGATTCCCATGCACAAGCGTCTTTAAAATCACTCGCAACTACCCCTTATGGCTCGTCACAACCCACAATCTCTTTTCGTCTCTCTCTCTCTCCCCCCCCCCCTCCCTCTCTCTGTGTGCGTGTCTGTCTTCTCTGCAACTTCATGCGATTTTTCAGTACTTGTGATGAAAAACTGACCGGTTAGTGGCTAAAAAAGCATAGTAAAAACGACAACCCACTAAAGGAGAGAGAGAGAGAGGGGGTTGATCACTCTTGAGGAGTCTTTTTGTTTTCATTCTGGGTTTTTGAGGCCTGGTTTATAATTTGTGAAATTTTTGGTTATTGTCTGCTTCTAAAATCTTTTCGGTAGTAGAAACCATTTTAGCTGAAATAGCATGTAAGAGGACGCACAAAAATACAAAAGGCTGAAAAAAGCAGAAGGAAAAGCAAGCCCATAAGGAAGGAACAAAAATACAAAACCTTCTTTGTTAATGCTGTCTGGTGCATGCACGTCTGGTCCTTCTGATCATGACTGGTGAGGGTCTCTTTGCATGTCGGTTGTGAGCCTGAGTGATTCTTCCTGAGTAAAAATAGAGAGGGAAGAAAGATAGCGAGAAAGTCGGGGAAAAAGTGACCTTTTCTCATTTTCTTTTATTGGGTTTCTCAAAAACAGAGGTCACAGAAATGGAGGTCACAGAGTTTTAGCAGGGGCAGGTTTCATGGGGCCTCTTTCTGGTTTTCTGGTTTCTGGGTTTCCTCAGAATGGTGGGTTTGACTGTACTACCACCACCGTTTTCTCCAATAGTCTCTAATATAAAGAAAAATCACGACTTTCTTCAGGTGAGTCCCAACATCTGTCTCTCTATCTTTCTCTATCTCTCAATCGATTTAAAGCAAAAGTTTTAATTTGGGGTCAATTTTTTTCTTTGTTTGCAGTGGGACCGTAAGATTTTGAGCTATGCTGAGGAAGAGATCAAGAGGAACAACCAGCAAGCAAGCTCTAATGGCAGACTTTAGCCCTCTGCCATCCCCAACAGACAAATACAGAAAACCCAGTGCATCTCTCTTCATTTCTCCAAGGTTGTTCACCAGTTTTACTCATAAATCGTTCTCTGAAATCGAGTCTGCGATGAGCCCAACTTCCATACTAGATAGCAAGCCATTCTCTGGTCTCAGAAACCCCTTCTGGTCCGAAACAAACATGCCCAGAAACCCGGAACCCGAAATCAAACGCCATTGGGACAATTTGGACTCCAAAGGCATTGGCCTAGCCATTGTGGATGCTCTCATTGAAGAGAAAACTGATTCGAAACCATCCAAACCTGAAAGCCGAATGGTTCTATTTGGTTCCCATCTTAAGATTCAGATTCCTCCTCCCCCAAGTTCGGTTCTTTCTCCGGCTGAATCGCCCAAATCCCCGGCCGATTTCGGCACCAAGACGAGGAGTTCTCAACTGGGTTCCTCTTCTTCCGGCTTATCTCAGTCACCAGCGAAGAAATCCGCATTTGGGTCTTCCAATTCGGGCATGGAGACTCCGAATTCTTCCCGGGTTTTCACGGGCTGTCTCTCTGCAATTGAAATGGAGCTCTCAGAGGACTACACTTGTGTGATTTCTCATGGTCCTAACCCCAGAACCACTCATATTTTTGAGGACTGCATTGTTGAGAGCTGCTGTGGTGGTGCTGGGTTCGCTGATTCCAGAAAAGAAATTGGGATTTTCACTGACCGGCCTTCCAGCTTTCCCTCTGAAAGTTTTCTCAGCATCTGCTATTCTTGCAAGAAGAATCTTGGTCAGGGAAAGGACATTTACATGTACAGGTTGGTCCAGTTTTCCTTTTTTCTGGCAGAAAATCAGCTGACTTGATAGATACCTTCGAAATTATCCGTGTCAATTTCTGAAACTTTTGGAACCTTTGTTCTGTTTGCATGGTGTTAGGAAATTACGCTTGAATCTGGTTGTATTATAGCAAAAAAGTACTCATATGATTCATTTACTGATAGGCTTCTGGGCATAAATTATATTATTGGACTGACCTTGACTTGGATATGGTTAATCTTTTTCTATAGCTTTGCATATATGACTATATTCATGGTGTTTGGCTATCAGACCAAGAGAAAGTTTGGAGCTTCAAATCTAATTGAACTATTTTCTTGCAGAGGTGAGAAGGCTTTCTGCAGCAGCGAATGCCGCCAGCAGCAGATGCTTTTGGAGGAAGGAATGGATAAATTGGAACCTGATGATTACTATGGGATTTGTTCCTGATAGCTCTCTTAATAAATCTCCATTAATCTTGCTTTAATCCAAAAAACCATAAAAGAAAATGCCAACTTTGGAAGGGTAATCTTTGTATCATCGGCTGTCCAAATTTTGATAAGGATGGTACTTTGAATTCCCTGGAAAATTGAACCTTTGTTGGTGTTTTCTCACTTATTTTCTCGTTAGCTTTTACTGTTAATACTCTTCCTGTAAGGAGGACTTGAAAGGCTTTAGATATTGTAGAGATGATTTTGTTGAATAGGTAAATGCTGTTGGCCTGTTGGTTTTGTCTTTTCATGGCTTGTGATGATGATGATTATTATTAATCTTAAAATAGTAATATATTTACTAAGCACATAGGACCAATGACCTTAATTGTATTAGATTCTTTTCTTTTCTTATGCCCTAATTCTACATCTCCAAGACTCCAATAATCAATGCCCATTTTTTCAAGCTTTGGATCAAATTATTATAAATCTAGTGAGTGAGTGAGTTCCATTACTTTAAACGACAGTGAGCTGATAACGACCACTTCAGGGGAATAGTTTGGTTACTGTTGGAGGGAAAAATTGTGTGTATACTGAAGTATCTTTTTATCTCCAAAACTATATAGTACACCTGCAAAGACCAAAGATGCTACCCGGATCTTAATTTGTTGTTGTATGAACTTTTAGCTCTTTTCCGATTTTTGGACAATAAATGTAAGAGAGCGTTTGTGAGGCTTACTTGCCCTATCAAGTGGGCAAGTTGTTCGAAATTTACTCGAACATGTTGATTTTATAAGGATTCTTGTACATTTTCTGCCGGAAAACTCATATTCATAATGCCAAGCTACTCCAAGAAGCAAGGTATTAGCGGTATTTGTAAAGTTCCATGTTTCATAGTCATCCAATGTAGCGCCTTGCCATCTAAGGCTCTGTTTGGCAATGAATTGGGCAAGTGATTTTTAGTTTGGATGCGACTAATTTGATATAAAGTAGAAAAAAGTTATGATTTTTTTTTTTTAATAGAAAAAGTGAAAATGATTTGTTTTGTTGTTGATTTTTTGTTTGAAGTAATAAAAAACGATTGACGTGATATAAAAAGTAAGAATATTAGGGAGTTGATTTTTTATTTTTATTTTTTAATCAAGACTTGGGCCAAGTCCATTGCCAAACAGAGCCTTAGACTTTCTTGTCCAAATTGAAATGCCTCTTTTCTGAAAATTGAGTAATGTTACAAGTTTATTTTGTGTCAATCTAAGGATGATGTAATTCTTAAAATCACCATTACCTATTGGGCTTGTGATTAATCACTATTGAATTTTGATCAAATGATGATTTTAAAAGTCACATCATTTTTTAAGGGACACAAGAGAGACTTTTAGAATTACCCTTAAAAATGGCAAATGGAAGGGGTAGGCAATCAAATGACAAGCAAGAATGGTTCATTAGTGTTGTCATACCATGAGCATGTTTGTTGCTGTAGTCATGCACGTGTCATTTTTGTACTTGTTGATTTGTGAAAGGCCAGATTTACCCCCGGCCAATCCAGTTGAAAACAAACTTAGAGCCTAGGATTTAGGTCAAGATAATAAAGCTCGAACTATAAGTTCCGACTAGATCACGAAAGCCAACACAAAAGAAGAAAACAGATGACAAATGATAGGTTTTGACCAAAAGGAAAAAATGTGAATAACTAGACTAGCTACATTATCATAATGGCCATTTAAATAAATACAATAAAACTCTTGCTAAAAAATATATATAAGGATTGTAGTACTGAAGATAGCTACTCCATGATTTCATTCCAACTTAAATAACGCAGAATTCGGGTAAGCCCAAAACCCACCAATAAAGCTCTACATAAGTGAAAGTCATGTCACCATTTCAATTACAAACCATACACTCTTGCTCATAGACTCTAGCCAAGACAACTCTAGCGCTCCTTTTGAGCAATAAACATTTTCCTTTACTCACTTGAGTATCAAATAATTCCTCTGCCGGCAAGTTCCGATAAGTCTTGGACTATTCCTAATTGTATTTCTCTGTATTTATTAACTGAATTTAACCATGCAATCAATCTAATAATCAATTTGGTATTTCTTAAATCCTTTGGTAAGATGGCCGACAATCATAAAAATAAAAAAAAATAAATTCCGCACCTTTGACCCTCATCGTTAACCTTTGTTATTATAACTTGAGAAGAAGTTGAAAAAGAAGAGGGCGGTGAATTGGGATTGCCGTCGAGAATTTGTGGAATAGACACCGACAAGGAGGGGCCCAGCGCTGCAGCCCTTTGCAAGTGGGCAAAAAGATAAGCGACACAATCGAAGGTGGTTTGAATAATTTGGCCCATGAAACTCCATTTCAGTCCAACGGTAGGTGTGGAGGTGGTGTTCCTCTTCATCTTTCTTTTTCCTTCTAAAAACCGTGGGCCAACAAGTTGAAACCTGCTTTAAAAAGTGGGGAAAAAAACACATAAGAGAGTAAAATAAAAAACGTGACACCCGAGGAGTTTGTACGGAGAGTTAAAGCATTTACAATGGACTCTTCAAATAAAAATTAAATTTGAAAAAAATTTTATTAGTTTTAAACCAATCAAGAGAGGCCATTGTGAATGCTCTTAGGCTATTGTTGTGTTTTTAATGAGGACACTACATAGAGGATTTTTTGAGTCTCTATCTCGGATAGCTTAAAATGTAAGGTTCACTTGTTTGGAGTAAGTGCGAGGGCAAACTTAAAATAAAAACAAAAAAAACTAAAACAAACTTTTTTTTTTTGGTAAAAGTTATATTTTAAAGGGTTAATTCCATAAAAACATATAAATTTGAGGGAATTTTTAAAATTTTGGAGGGCTACTATCCTTTAAACAAGATTATAGGTTTGTTCCTGAGTATAAAATAGAAGTGTGATTTTTAGCATTACATAGGCGAAAAAGAAAAAAGAAAAGAAAAGAAATTGTGGGAAAGTCATGGATAAACAAATAAGAAAGAATAGTTAAAGTAATTATAATGATATATCATTTATATCTAAAAGACTTTTCTAAGCTTGATATTAAGAATAGAAGGGCGTTTTTGAAAATTTTGGAGAAATAGGGAAAGCCCTCTATTCCATTCGAACAGTCCCACATTGAAAGCATACGAGTGGGGAGGCGAAGTACGGTTCTATATAAGAGAAGTGAGAGCAACCGAGTAACATACTTACCTGGGCGGGGTCAATGGTCGATCAAGTCGGACCATGGCCTAGACTAGTGACCTCCATTGCACTTAGGAGGGGTGCTAGCCTAAGGTCTCCCCAATGCGGGAGATCCTACGTCATAATTTGTGGCAGTGGGGGCCTGCGTTCGCGCGGCCCCTGCCCATTTCTAGTCTCAAATTTTCAACTTCCTCCCTCTGCGTCGTCTCCTCCTTATCTAGCCCATAAGTTAAGGTAGAGGAAGGCAAGGGAGGGGGAAAGAGGCGGCTGTCTTGCGGAAGTGTGTGCAGTTGAGCTAATTGGGAAGCAAAATTTGCCATCCCAAGAGGGTTGCTCTGCAGATTGGCCGGCCAAGACGGTGATTCTGCAGATTGGCCGGCAAAGAGGAAGAGGGTGCACTTGGTTGGTAATAATATGAATTACAAAATCATCTCAATCACCGAAGAAATTTTTGCCTTACAAACTGAACTGGTAAAACAAAATGACTAAGATTGTGGTTGAAAAAGCTCATCTGGGTAATACTTTGTTTGTAATGGCAAACAAGAGTTGTATTGGGGAAGAGTTTCCAGAGAAAAAAAAAAAGAAGCTTGGGTTTGTTTGTAGAGTTCTAAAAAAAGTAGCCCTCTTTTCTGGCTTGGGCTTTTATCTGTCATGGGTCTGAAAAAAAGCTCTATTTTAGCAACAAAATAATTAAGGTGTGTTGTTGAAAAGCTCATCTGGGTAATACTTGATTTTTAATGGCAACAAGAGTTGTACGAGGGAAGAGTTTCCAGAGAAAGAAAGAAGAAGCTTGGGTTGTTTGTAGTGGGGTCTAAAAAAGTAGCCCTCTTTCTAGCTTGGGCTCTATTTGTCATTGGGTCTGAAACAACATTGTTGTGGGTCCAGGCCCATTCCCACAGAGGTTCAGCCCAAAGGGTTTGAGCCATTGAAGCTGAGCAATATACGTGTCCAAAGCAGCAGCCACTCTCAGCTCTGTAACTATCATGTAAAATTCTCTTTAAATTTAGATTTTTAGATTCATAAATTTTAGCTATTCATTTTATTTAAACGTCTAAATTAAGTTATGTTTCAGTATTTAATGAAAAAATATGACTTATTAAATTTCTTAGCATAACTTTTTTATTAAATATTAAAACATGACTTATTTTAAATGCTTAAATGAAATGAACGACAAAAATTTATTAATAAGAGAATATCAAATAGAAAGAATTTTTTTTTTTTTGACATATCCGCTCAAGAAGGGAGAAGATGATTCGAACTAATGACTCTTACTTCATTAAGTGTGGTCTCAACCAAGTGAGCTTCCTCTTCTGGACAAATAAAAAGAAAATTCTAGGATATCTTTTTAGACGACCAAAAACATGTCACGCGCACGTAGCAGGCTTTTAGCAACTCTCAAAGAGACAATCATCGTTCGATAGGAGGTGGGGGATATTATATTAATTTCGGGCGCTATTGTAAATGGCATCGGCGTCGATTTTTTCCAGAGTCCCAAGCTTGCCCTTGCAAAACCCCATTTTGTCGTTCTTCTCCTTCTCTCCTTTGCTCTCTCAGATTACGCGGAAACCCTTCGCTCTCGTCGCCGGGGCCCAGAGGACTCGACGGAGACCGCGTCGGAAGCTGCCGGAGAAGGGCATGTCCGTCGCCGTTGCGATTCCGGCGCCGGTGCCATCTCACCGGCGGGACAAGGAAGAAGATCCCCTTCCAGATTCCAGAATCGGTAAGTTTTCCTTATACATATATATATGTGACCGTCATAACGGTTGTTAGGTTCCTAACAAAATTAGCAACCAATGAAGCTCAAAATGGTAGTTTCTTTATGGCAAGGTGAGGATCAGGTCGTGGGTTAAAGTCTCCATCTGATGCGTGTGTAACTTATCAATTAAAAAAAAAAAAAAAAGAAGAAGAAAATTTGGGAAAAAACGAAAATTTGGATTCTCAAATTGTGGTCGGGAGTGGGGGCGATCGTAAGGTTTCAGGTGCTTATGTTTACATTTATTTTTATTGTGATTCCTAGGCATCCAAAAGTGGGACTTTAATGTTTGATGATGATGCAATGGAAGCTGATTGGTGGCTTTGATAATTGAGATTAGGCAATGGTGATTGGTGATGCTGGGTCTAAGTATTGCTCTAGATTTTGATTTGGTCGAAATGTTGAATTAATGCAACTCATCCACTTCTCTACTTCAAATTTAGAAAAAGATTCTTCTTTAATTACTTAGAAGAAGAAAAAGAGAAAGCAAATGTTGTAACTTGTAAGGGTGACAATTTTAGTTTAAGAAAGGAAAATTGTCCCAAAAGTCCCTGAGTTTTGACCTTGGTATAGATAATGGCCTAAATTTTTAATTTTGATAATTAAAGATTTAAATTTTGACCACATGACAAATAGATTATTCTGCTAAATTTTCCATCTGATTCTTTAACGGCAGAATTGTCAGCTGGAGAAGGCTCTTGATTATATGGAATGGCCTTTTTTTAAGAATCTTGACCCTGCTTGATTTTTACCTTAAATGGATTCATTGGATCCAACAATGCCTTTCCACTGCCACCTTCTCCATTCTTTTGGATGGCTCTCCATATGGCAAATTCTTCCTTTACTGTGGCCTCAGACATGGTGACCTCTTATCTCTCATTATGGGATCTGAAATTCTCTCCAGACTCATTTTCAAGGAAGAAAATCATGAGATGATTTATGGCATCAAAATCTCTAGGCAAAGCCCTCGTATTTCTCATTTGCTATTTGCAGAGAATCTGAAGATCTTTTCCAGAGCAAAAAATTTTGAAGCCTTATCCAACTTATCTTGCTTAGAAAGATATTCCAATTGGTCTGGCTAAAAGGTCATTTTCACTAAATCAGCAAGAATTGCAATAACTCCACCTCCACATTATGGCTGTAGATGTGGATGTGCTTTTTGGCAATAATTGCATTTGCATTATGCGGTTATCACTTTAAGGTAACCACATCTGCATTTGCTTCATGCGGTTACCAACCGCTATCCGCATATCAAGTATTGGGCATTTTTGGCCTATTTTAGTCATTTGGGCTTCTACAAGAGCCTATTTTAAACGAGTTTGAAAATATTTTGGGCCTGTTTTTGTGATTTTTTAAGCCTTTCCTCTTCTATTTCTTTTACCATCAGCAAATATCATAAAGGGGTAATAAAAGGCTATTGCAGTTGTGGTAATAAGGCGAGTCAAGTTAAGTTTGCAAACAAGTAGCTACACCAATGCGCTCACACACAAATATATATATATATATATATATATATATATATAACGAGTTTAGTCAAGTTTGTATACAAGCAGCTCATGAGCTTGAAATATGTCAAGTCGAATTTATACGAGCTTGGCTCACTTAATTGCCAAACCTAAATTTTTGTTGAAGCTTGGTTGGTTTTATAAATGAACTGAACTTGAGTTGAACTTGTATGAACTGAGCTTGAGCTGTTCATGAGCAGCTAGATTTATTTACATAATTTTCTCGTCACATTAGAGGTTTGTTGGCATATGGGCTTACAACAGGATGTAATTCTCTCTCATCTTTTAATCCCCTTAGATGGGATTCACAAGTCTATTGAAAACAGGAGACGGTAGCCACTTGGATAGCTGCCATCCATGCACCGTTAATAGTCTTCAAGCTCTGAGATACTTAACCTTAAGATAGACATGGCATTTGTGTTAATTTGAAGTTTGAATTAATTGTGTGAGGGGAGACTTTGATTGAACAGTTTTGGTTATCTTCAATTCAGACTGTTATTAGACTAAAGTTTTAAATTAGGGAAATATTAATAGGACCGCCTGTGCTTTTTATGATTTTGACATTAAGATTCAAGTTTTCAATTTTACAAATATGAGACCCGAGTTCATGGTCATTTTAAGTTTGAGATCTTTGTCCATTTTTCCGCCAAATAAATAATAGAAATATCATGAAAATACGATTATGCCCCTCATATAAAAAAAGAAAAAGAAAAAAGAAGTTGGGTCATGCATGTCCAGCCATGGTTGGGCTGTCACCCAATCACTGCGGTGGCTGGGTTGTGCTCGGTCATCGTGGCTCGGCTGTGGGTGATTGGGTCATGCCTCACCCATGGTAAGGCATGACCCAACCTTTTTTTTATTGTTGCTATTTTTTTTGTTCAATTTTTTATTTTTTTTTTAATTTTTTTTATGAGGGGCAGAGTTGTATTTTCAATTAAATTTTCTATTATTTATTTGAGAGAAAATGGAAGAAAGTTTTGAATTTAAAATGACCCTAACCTCAGTCTCAAATTCACAAAATGGGAAACTAGGTTATTAATGTCAAAATTGCGGAAAGCACGGGGTCCTATCAATATTTTTCGAGCAGGCTCTTTCAACGAACACTTTTGGTTATCACCAAGCATTGAAGAACTTAACTTGGAGCAGGTTCATTAAGTAAATAATTGAATTAATTGAGGTTGAGGGGCTTCTTAATTGAATATTTTTCCTTATTTTCTAGCTTTTAGAAACTAATCCTATACAGGAGTGACATTTTAGCTTTCTTTTCCATCTTGAGAGACTCATACCAAGGTGTTATCTGAGGACAAAATTTTAGCTTCAATGCTTCCTTGTCCACCCTTATGTCTTTCTCCTTTATCCTTACTTCCAAACTCTTGAACAAATATATTTTGCTAGTATGACTTGGTTCCTGTAAACCCTACAGTCCTTACCTTCTGTTTCTCTTATTGTTTGTTTGTGTGCTTGATCCAGGTGCAGGAAAAGGGGATATGTTAGTGACAAATATGGATGAAGAGACGTCCTCTTCTACTAAAACTGTTCTGCGCAAGAACAAATATAGAATGAGTCGTGTAAAATGCTTTGGAGTGGATTTGTCCCCTGATAATGTTGCAGTTGCTATGGTTTATTTTGTACAAGGTGTTTTAGGCCTTGCGAGGCTTGCAGTCAGTTTTTACTTAAAGGACGATTTGCATCTAGATCCTGCAGAGGTATGTCATCTTAATTTGTTGTATTGGTTGTCATAGGAAACTTAGATTAGATATACTTGTACCCTGTACCTCCAATTGTGTGATTTTAAAGAGTAAATTGTGAACCTTTTCCAATGGTGTGATGTCTTGATTGGCGTTCTTATAGTACCTTCCGCTTATGCAGCATGTTATTTAAAAGGCATCTTTTTGATAAGTGAATCAATTAGATTTCTTTTAATATCTCTAGGACTAACAAATTATTTGTGGTTGACTAGACAGCTGTCATATCTGGTTTTTCTGCATTACCATGGCTTATCAAACCTCTGTATGGGTTTATTAGGTGCAGTTCTTTTATCTCTCCCCAATTTTCCTTCGCATTAATTAGGAAGTTTATAAATAAATTTCATTCTAAGAATTTTTTGGTCACTGCAGCGATTCTGTCCCACTTTTTGGTTACCGAAGAAGGTCATATCTGATTTTATCAGGACTTCTTGGTGCGTTCTCATGGAGTTTGATGGCCACTTTTGTCGACAGCAAGTATGATGCTGCTTTCTGCATACTTCTAGGATCACTTTCAGTAGCTTTCTCTGATGTTGTAAGTATCTCTTGTGAATTACTGTGTCAGACATGTTAGTTGTTGTGTATGGGTTGACTGTTATGGAAGCTATATCTTCTTATGTATTGGCAGTGCTGCAGTTCAAATGGTGGAAGCCGAGGCATTCCATATAGAAATTTCTAAGAGGGAGATATGACTTTGCGTCTAGACTGCCCTAATATATCACCCTACACATGCTAACCAAGACCTATAGTTGCTACTGATGATAGGAAATTCCATATCTTCTTAGATCAAATGCAGGGCTTGACCTGAGATCACCTGTAATAACTTATAAACTTGGAAGAAGTAATTACATTATAACCTCTGGTAACCCTCTGAATGTTCAACAAAGCATAAATTGCCAAATTGCTAGATGACTTATTTCAACCCTTCCACCAAGTCAAAAAAAAAAAAAAAAAAAAAAGTAGAAGAAAAAGATCCTTATTGTACAGTCTATGGCCCCTGTTGCCAAAGTTCTTATCATTTGCTGAATAGGTCAGAGGAAAACAGTTATCCGAGGACATTTCTTGTAAATGATGGCTGGGCTTGATACCTAAATACTAGATTGGACATAGCCATCTAGTTGGCTGTCCTTTATGAGGTCCATCTGTCTTGGAGGGTTTGACAGCCTTTATCTAAGGTGGGGAGGGCAATTTGGATTGCGTGTTTTTGAAATTGCACCTTTGGTATTTTATACTCTCGATTTCTGTGGCACACTTCAAAAATTATGTCCAAAAACTGAAGTATGTTTTAGGTTGTAGATTCAATGGTTGTCGAAAGGGCTCGTGGTGAATCACAAAGCATGTCTGGGTCTCTCCAGTCTTTGTGTTGGGGATCCTCAGCTTTTGGTGGAATTGTGAGCTCCTACTTTAGTGGCTCCCTGGTGGAGACTTATGGTGTAAGGTACCTAAGATGGTTTTTGTATGGATGTACTGTCCTATCACCGATGATCATTCAAAGCAGTCATTTTGGTTACAATTTTAATGTCTCAGGTTTGTTTTTGGTGTCACGGCTTTGCTACCACTGATTACTTCTGCTGTTGCTGTTCTTGTAAAAGAGCAGCCTGTGCTTCCAGCAAGAGGGCAAAATCTTCCTTTGGCCAGTCTTAGCTTTTTTGAAAGCTCAAAACAAAACATTATTCAGTTGTGGGACGCTGTCAGGCAGCCCAGTGTACTTTTTCCAACAATATTTCTATTCTTGTGGCAGGCAACACCACAGTCAGACTCTGCCATGTTTTACTTCACGTATGTTCAGCTTGTTAATTTGTTTCATGGTTACTTTTAACTTTTTAAATTAATATTTAGCATCTACCTCAAATCTGCAACAAGATTTTATTAATTTATTTTTTAAAATTTGTGCCAGCACAAATAAACTTGGTTTCACTCCAGAATTCTTGGGGCGTGTAAAGCTTGTTACTTCAGTGGCATCACTGGTTGGTGTGGGACTGTATAATGGATTTCTAAAGAATGTTCAGTTGCAGAAGATTTTTCTTGCAACAACAATTTTTGGTTCAGCTCTTGGGATGACTCAGGTTTGTAATATGTCTCACTTTTAAGGCTTATTTATAATAACGTTTGGGTTGAGTGTGCTTTGTGATCATTTTTTTTATTTTTGTTTTTCTATTGCTGGTTATTGTTCAGGTTTTCCTTGTAACGGGATTGAATCGGCAGTTTGGTATTAGTGATGAGTGGTTTGCAATTGGGGATTCTTTGATTTTAACAGTTCTTGGTCAGGTGATTCATTTTTACTTTACCTTTTTACTTCTCTGCATATTTAGTTAAAACTGTTGTTTCCTTGACTCTTGCTATAACTCTAATAGAGTTATTGTGATGATTTGTGTCACTTCCTGATCTATGCATGCCACTGTCTTTGATTTGGAAGGCAGAAGTTTCCAGAGCATAATGGTTGGAGAATTGCCTGGAATTCTCTCCATTGACTGCTTTCTAGGAAGGTCTTTTGATTTTAACATTCAGTGCATTTTTAGGTTGTTCTCTTAAGGCATGATGTCTGTTAACAAATAAGATAATTGTTTATGTTTGTTCTAATGAATCTAATAGTAACGACTTGGCTGTCATGATATCATTATTTCCTGCTCAACTATTTTATTTCTTGTTTTGCAGAGAATTTTTTTTTTTGCTGCTACTTATTCTCGTGTGAAATTAATTGCTAATTTTGTTACAGGCTTCTTTCATGCCTGTTCTTGTGCTGGCGGCAAGATTATGTCCAGAGGGAATGGAAGCCACACTTTTTGCAACACTCATGTCCATATCAAATGGAGGAAGCGTTGTTGGGGGGCTAATAGGTGCTGGTCTGACCCAGGTTTTTGGTGTTACTAAAGACAGTTTTGACAACTTGACCTATTTGATAATCCTTTGCAATTTAAGCTCATTATTGCCTCTGCCGCTCCTTGGCCTCCTTCCACGGGATAATCCCGATGCCAGCAAGGAGAGTGAAGATATTGAGATGAAGTCTAATTAAGTTTTAATTGTTTGGTGGAATTTCCACCCATCCTAGGTTAGATGATGCATCATTATCCTGTGATGATCTTCTTCCTTGAGAGCCAACCCTTAACAGAACTGAAAGCTTTTTGTGCCACTGTTGCTTACAAGACAAGACAAGACACACACAGAGTTCTGTAAATATTACGACGTTTTTCATGCTATTATGTGTATGAAAATATAATGAAAATTTCACAGTTGATTGCTGTTGTAGTGACCTTGAGAGGGATTTTCACTTGCTGTAAAATTCATCCTACTGCTGCTGAATGTTTTTGAGTTGGGGGGTTTCCAAAATCATGACGATGAGGTGGATTGGGACACACCAAAAGTGTGTGGCATCCACACTTTCTTTCTATTTCAGCCCTGAGAGCTCACACTCCTGACCGAGACGATCATACGCTCAATCTTGTGACCATATACGCAGGGCCCACCACGAGGCATGTTCTCACAAACTTCTCCGGATTGGGATCTCCAAGAGAGTCCACGTAAGATTCACATGTCCAAATTAAATTTGAGTTGTCGGCCACCTATTTGGATATATATCCGAGTTTTATGTGAGGTCTCTTACATGTGTTGAATTCGGCCACCTATTTGGATATATATCCGAGTTTTATGTGAGGTCTCTTACATGTGTTGAATTGGGCGGCAAATTATTGGAAATCTTTGTCCAACTTTCCCTTTCTCTCTTATCTTTGCTAATAAACCGAGTAATGCTAGAAGTCCTTCTTCTAAAAATGATATGTCTCTTAAATCATCAATAAGTTTGTGATTGATCATTATTGAATTTTAATCAAATAACAATTTTAAAAGTCACTTCATTTTTTGAGTGATACAAGGATTTCTAGAATTACTCTAATAAATCACACTTCTCATGCCTCTGCCCATGGTTAGCAATCAAAGGGATGTATTTGATAAAATTAAAATTTTAAATATAAACAATTTAATAATTGTCCAGAACAATATATTTTTCCTTTTGGTAATAAGGAGAAATTTCATATGCCCAACTAACCCAAAAATTATATCTTGTTAACGCTTGCACGGATAAACCCAAACACTTGAATTGTCCTTCACTATAATAACTTCTACTTTTTCATACCCATTTTCACTCTTTCAAGTGGCTTCTAAAATCATTAACAATTTAATCAAATTTAATGATAATTTTAAAAACTACTTAAAAAAAAAAAGAGTATGAAAATAAGTGAGAAGAATTTAACGTGTATAACATTAGAACTCCACCAACACCAACAATGTGAAAAGAATACTCACTTATTAATAAGGCGACCCAAAGGAAACTAGTAATTAAGGACACTTTATGAGAAAGAGTCATAATGCTCATTAAATTTTGTTTTTTTTGTTTTTTAAAAAAGAGCCACCTTAATTACCTTACGTGAGTGTAATGGGACAAGCTGATTGTGTAGTCCACATGGTGGGGCGTAGAAGTTGCTAAATGTCCCAAGCTGTGTCACGTCATCAGTTCCCAGTCCAATTTTCAATTTTCAAGAATCGGAAAAAGAGGATGAGGATTCAGGATCCCACTTCAACCCTCATGCCCCACCACTTTCAGTTGCAGACGAGACCATTGTGTTAGCTTTCCCTGCATATATATATATATATATATATATATATATATATATATATGATATTTGATTTTTCCTTCTTCTTTTAGGTTTCCTCCCCACCCAAACTATTCATGCTCCAATCATACACTTCTTCTTTTTGGAATATTTGGCTTTTTATGCCTTCTCATGTAAAAGACTCTTTTCTTTTATACAAAATTATTGAGTTATAGGGTCGAAGAGTTTGACTCATTTAGTTAAATGGGCCGCGTTAGGGTTTATCTATATAGCCTTATATTCATAAGTTGATACAAGTCGAACCCGACATGCGATATTTCGGATTGACAATTTTTAACACAACTCGCGAATCCAACCCAAAATTAATGAGTTAGGATTAAATGGTTTGATCCATTTAATTAAAAAGAAATGCTACACAAACTCATAAGTTTTCACTCTCAAATGCTTAATTAACGTCTTGTGATTTGAATTAAATTCTTGTAATATGATCACTGATGTTCTCATAATATTATGGTTCAAGTAAGGCTGGCGCCTGAAGTTCTCTGCACTCTTGCAAATTGGAGAAATCGGATATAATATATTTTAACCAATTTTTAAACTTAATTTATATTATATTTTGTTTAATTTGTGTCGGATTTTATATGTGGGTGATCCATGATTGGGTTGGATTCTTAATACATAGTTCATCTAGCAAGGGCAACATCCTAAAAGCTTTCATATGGGAGGAGGTTGGGAGCTGAATATGTTGTCGAGTCTCAAATGATTGAAGATGATTTAATTAAAAAAGGTCAAAAAATATCTCAATGTAATAATTGATAATATGCCCCACCAAACAAAATCCAGCAAAAATTTTCATAGAAACCAATGGGTTCATCATTTATTGCTTTCAATTTATAAATTCATTTGTGATATGGACTGCTACTGATATGGGGGGGAGGCATAAATTAATGGGGTCTGCTGCCAAGTTTCTTATTTGCGGGTAAAACCCTCTTGGCTGCTTCTAGCCTTCTCTCAATTATTTTTTTATTAGAAAATAGAAAGACGGTGATAATGAAGATGAAGCACAGAAACAGATTGATTAGATTTCTATGGCTGTAATCTCCCATCTGACAGATTACTACAGATGCTCATGTTCTACTTGGAAGAAAATTCAAAATAGTAGGAAGAAAATCTTAGGGCTAAAAGTTGAGCAGCAAAGCGTTAAATGATTGAGGGGGAGATGAGATTGGTTGAGTGGGGGGGGAGAAGAATCCTTGGTTGGAGTAAGTGCAAGAAAGTGCATGTGGGATGCCATGTGAAGAGCATTAATTTTTTGAACAAACTCCACTATACTTAAACAAGATATGTGAGAAATCATTGACCCTCTGAACAATGGATAGAAAGCTAAAAGCCAGGTAGGAATAATTATGCAGAAGAAGTTAAAACAAATTGTTATTTGATATTAGAATAACAATATATATAGTGCTATTTAATTACACCATTACAACAAATCATATAATAATCCATATGAACCTCTAGAGTCTAGACAGAAATTGAAACAACTGATCAGTTTGGTTGTCTCCTTTGTTTTTACCTCTTTTCAAATGGCTTACCTTAGGAAGCTATTGGTATGAGCTGATAAGCCAACTCAAGAAGCCTAGCCAGACATGAAGCTGAGCATGTAAATTATAAAATAAGCCAAACATGTGTCAGCAAGTTATAAAAGTGGTCTAACATTTTTCTTTCTTAATAGCAGCATGGGACTTCATCAATTTTCAGTTTTATGAGTCATCAAGGCAAAATGAGTCTAGCTATTTAAGGATCATGATCTTGGACAATATCCCTTGTCATGTAAGAGCATCGATGTAGGCTCTACTTGCTCGGGCAGGTGTCGGACCCATTTGCACAGACTGCTCGAGCACCGGACCGAGCAGGTGGAGTCCGCCCGTGCACTCACATGGGGCTGCACCGGACCTCTTTCCATTTAAACCCCACTAAATATTTTGTCACTTGAACCCAAAACTCCCCCTGAAAAGGAAGAGTGAGGTGAGTTAGGCATACTATAAAAGGAAACTAAAACCATTTCATCTTGTAAAATGCAGCAGATCGAAGCATTCACACGAGCTGTAGGATATTAATATATTAGCCTCTTTGAAGCAGCAGCTTGTGACCCCCCAGACAGCAATAGGAAACATCATTGTGGCCACTGCAATTGCCGGAAATCTACCAGGCAAGCACTCTCATGACAATGACAGGACTCAAAGTGACTGGACTTTTAAGACATGGTGATGGAGTACTTGAAGCTCAGGAGCCCCACATGCCTGGCCATGGCTTGTCTCAGGAGTGTGGATATATAATACAAACTTGACTGATATATTCTAGTAATCCAAAAAACTCTTAAAGTCTCTTTAGTAATTGATGGCTTAAGCTAATACAAGGGGTTTTAATGTGTCTTTTTCAGTTAGATCATGATCTTAATCCGGTTGTTTATCCCTAATAAGCTTGAAAACTCGCCTTCAATCAGTGTGCCTGTTAATGCGATTGGTAACTTTTTTGTTGCCATAATGGTATTGTCAATGTGCTAATGAATCATTTTTTAAAGTATAGTCAATATGTTAATGCATCACATTGAGAAGATTTTAGTCAAGAAAGTAAGTTGTGTCTAATCAACCATCAATCAAGTTAGATTAATCAATCCCTCCGGCATCTTATTATTCCCGCTTCTTGTTATTGGGTACGGGCCATAGGGGCCTACCTACTCAAACAAATCAACCATCAATCGAGTTAGTTTAATCAATCTCATGTAAGGGTCTATCTACTCGAACAAGTTGCTCAAACGGGAGAGCTCTTGTTCGGGCAAAAGCCCTCTCACAACTCCCTACAATTTCTCTTCAAACAGAAAATCTAAATACGATCTAGATGTATAGACTAGACATGAAAGCAGACCAAATACCTTGGATTCTGCTAGATTTAAGGAAAAAAGAAGAGGGAAAAGGTGGTTGTAACTTTATGGTTAACCTTGATTTGTTATTATTCAGCCGTGCAAGTAACATATATGCAACAAGCAGTTGGGCCACACCCTTTTTTTTTTTTTTTGGTCCAAAGTAACACTCCAAATGGAGCTTTGTAATCACCCCCGTGTACAGAATCTAACCCTTTTTTGCATAATATATTACACATTATATATCATGAAACGGCTACAAATAAAATATTGTCTAGCCTTTAGTGTGCGTCGAGAAGGAACGAGGATTTTGGTCGGAGTTTTGAAATTGAATATTGATTTTTTATTATTAGGCTGTTCGAATTTCACAACTTAAGAGAGAAAGGAGCTGCAGCTTGTAGAATTTACCTACTTTTACAAGTGTGATCACTGACACCCTCAAACCAATGAAGGGCAGGTGGACCACCCATCATGTTTGGGAGGAGCGGCCGACACCTTTTGTGGAAGCCCTTTTTCATTTTATTTTTTGGAACTTTCTATTTTTAGGTAAAATTGTAATTTTGTAAGGACTTCATCATTAAAAATAAAAAATAAAAAAAAATTGTAAGAAATTTGATGGAAGGATCAATTGATCAAAATACAAAAGGTTACCAGAAAAGGTTTTAAAATAGTTTTTTGTATCCCTGACGTTGATTTGATACAAATCTAAAACCCAAACAGTCAAACACCAATTCTATAATTTTCTTGAAATAATGCTAGATAATCAACATCGATCAATTTCTAACTATTAGCCGACACTTTAGAAGGTAGTAGTATTTGGGTCAATTGATTACTAAGTAATTAAGCTTGTTAGGGACATTCTCAACCAGAAAAAAAATAATAATTATAAGAGACTTCTTCCAAAAGTATGCAATTATATGAGGCTTACAGTAAAAATAATAATAATTTAAACCCTAATAATGTTCGGATTGGAAAAAATTTTATACCCATCCGCCCTTGATTTTTTTTAATATATATATAAAATAGGAGATGAGTATGTATCATTTGCGTACTTCCATTTTATAAGGTTAAGGGTGAACTTATTATTTAAAAATTAAATAATTAAAAAAATAGGGTGGGGAGGGTGCCACCCCTACATTTTTTGTTCTCTTTTTATTTATTTAATTTTTTTTAAAGTAATGTTTTACATCTATTTAGATTTCTCAAAATAAGCATACATATATACTTATTTTTATTTTTATTTTTTTCAAATGTGAACTCTATCCGAAAACACTTTTTCAAACCCAAAAAAAAAAAAAAAAAAAAAAATCCCTAAAATATAATATATTAACAAACATGTCCTTATCATACAGTTAATTAGCCTTTATTTGAAGAAGTCGAATGGGAATTTTCACAAGTTTTTCCTCACCGTATATAACTTGCCTTCCTTTTCTTCTTGAAGGAAAGTAAACAAACACCATTCGAATTGTCAATTCATGCTAATGAGAGGGGGCCAATTGTAATATTGACAACTTTTGCTATACAAAAGTCAACATGTCAAAAGATCTACTGTGCAGGTCTAAGGACTTTGTAGCACGATCGAGGAAAATCAGGGCTAACCCAACCACAGGATCGAAGATTTGGAAAATATATACAAATTATACAATCCCCATCCTTTAATAATTGTCTCCTGCCCTTTCAATGACGCTAGGATACCCTCATTCTTGCGTCATTTAAAAAAATATAAGAAAAATTATACTTTTTCCCCTTTAATTTATGCCTAAATTGTAACATCTCGTCCCCCGAGAGGTAGCTCAATCGGCTCGAAACCACGCCTCATGAAACGGTGGTCATTAGTTCAAATCTCCCATCTCCCTCTTGTGCGGACATGTCAAAAGTTAATGAAAAATTTTAACGGTGGGAGGTGAAATGAAAGCGTTAAGTCATTTTGGGTATAAATTTGAGGTAAATTAGTGTAGTTTTTTAAAAATGAAATGGAAGGACGATGGAAAAGAATAAAGTTTTCCTCCAAACTGGGTCGGAGACATTTCTTTCAACCTAATGTATAAAAGTGACATGTATCCCTTAAACATGTGAGATGCACACATTTTTTTAATAGTATGGATAAAGTTAGAATAAATTTTATTAAAAACTCATGTGCATCCCACATGTTATTAAAAAAATGAACACATGTCACTTTTACATGCTAGGTTGAAGGAAATTTCTCCGACCCAATTTGGAGAAAAACCTTATCCGATGGAAAATGCATAAAAGTGAAGTGGGGTTGTAATGTTTCACATGATGATCAAACTTGATGATTAACAGGCTAAAGAGTTGCCTAAACTTGCCTAAACTTTGCATGTAAACAAAAACCTTGGGCGGATGGGATTGGACAAGGCAACATGCCAACATGTATTGGTTTTTATTTTATGTCCATGTCTTTTTCTCATTTTCTTGGGCAAACCACTTCACATATATATGCAAATTGACTTGTCACATGAGCACACCTTCTCTTGCTGAAAAACATGCTTGATTGGTCTTTAATATGACAAAAAGTTGTTTTGCATTATTGCAAGACTACATGGTAATCAAGCTAAGTGGTCAAGTTGTCAATTTTCTTCTTGTGTCACATTCAACTTTCCATGACCATATGATTTTATATGTTATTTCCTCACCACCAAATCAAAAAAATTAAAATGAAACTGATTTTTCCATTTTAAAAGACTTGGGATCTCACAACTCTTAAGTTATGGGAAGCTTAAAAATGCTTTTTTATTATTATTTTTTTCTATAAAAAAAACTCTATTTTTTAACCATTCCCAAATAGGCTATCAACCATTAATCATAACAATAATTACCCATTAAGGCAATCCATAATCCATATCCGTTTGATCATATTTGGCTGTTGAACCACCCATGGTCTCTTGGTCAATAAAAGCCCGACCGTGATGGTGACCCTATACTAATATAAAGCCTCTCATGATCTCATCCAAGTCAATCAGGCAACATATTCATGAAGCCACGATTACCAAACAAACAGCCCCTAACCCAACCTCAGCCAGATTTCAAGCCAGTTATGGCCAAATCAAGTGAAGCCAAAGCCAAGACGAGTCAATTCAACTTTTCCCCCTTTTTTTTTTTCCTTGGCCGATTCAACTATGTTAACCGAAAGTAACTGTCAATCAACCATTTAAAAAAAAAATGCAACAAAAGAGAGAGAGAGAGAATCTAGTAAAAAAGAAGGGATTCATTCGGGTGTGTTTAGCAAATGAGTGGGATGGACCGGACTTAAAGACCCAAAAAATTTTCTCAAAATCAACTTTAATATTTTTACTTTTTACATCACACCAATCACTTTTATTACTATTCAAGTAAAAAAATCACTACAAAATAAATTTTTTTTTCACTTTTTTATATATAAAATATTCTTACTTTTTTTTTTTTTTTCTCATATCAATTAAATATGCTATAATTCCGGTCCACTTCCCTTTTCCAACCCTTTGCCAAACACAGCTTCGAAATGTTCCTAGAAAAGAATTTTATTATTTTGTTATTATTATTTTTGGTTGGGAAAAGAGGGAGGGGGGTTGGAAAGGGCCCCTCCGACCACCCTTTGTCTCATTTTCCACTGCCCTGTGTCCCTTAGAACATGGAGGAAATTATGGCAGTTCAATCTTCTCTCTCACCCAAATTCCCAACCATAAAAGCTCTCCTACAACCAGAAACTCTTCCTAATTCTTGAAGCAACGAAATAAACCATCATCATGCCGAGAACAAGAACCCTCATAACCCAAACAGAAAGTAAAAGAATCCCACTTTCTTACCATCATTGCCATCAAATCCAAGCACAAAAGCACCCATAATTTTAATTTGCACAGCTTCCTTTGCCCCAGTCAAATTTTCCAAAAATCCTTCCCACTTCAAAAAATGGAGATTGAATCAGTCAAGTGCGAGTGTTGTGGGCTCAAAGAGGATTGTACTCAGGACTACATAACTGAAGTCAAGGCCAAATTCAACGGCAAATGGCTTTGTGGGTTGTGCTCAGAAGCTGTGAGAGATGAAGTTAGCCGGGGAAAGAAGCCGCCATCCGGCGTGGAAGAAGCTGTGAAGGCTCACATGTCATTTTGTCGTAAATTCAAATCGAATCCGGCGGTTCGAGTCGCCGACGGGATGAGGCAGATGCTAAGGAGAAGGTCAGGGGACTTGTCATCATCCCCATCTTCCGGTGCCAAGTATTCATGATCAGAAAGCTCGTCAACAATGACCGATACATCCTCTTTCTCGTTGTACTAATCGGAAAGAAGTAGATGGTTGGAATAATATAGGTGGCCTTTCATGGTCAAGTTAATTCAACTTGTCTTGTACATGCAGGGGATTTTGTCTCAAATGATGGAGGCTTCTTCTTCAATCTTGGCTTTCCCAATCCTTAATCAATTCATAATATTGGTGTGTTTTTCTCTTCTTTTTTAGCCAAAAAAAAAAAATACAACAATTTTCAAAGGGAAAATCCTAACTTTTTATTAACAATTTCTCTCTCTCTCCCTCTCTCATTCTTCTTCTTATTTTTTTAACTTTTTCAATGGTGTAGATTTAACTTTCAAGTTTTTTTTTACGGGAAAGAGAGAAAGTGAAATTAAATTTTACACCATTCAAAAAATACAAGAGATTTCCAGTAATTTTATTTACGGCACCCGAGCCAAATCCAAAAATTATAACCAATGTCAAGGAGGAAAGTTATTGTATACAAAAAAAATCAAGAACAAATCTCGATTTTCTAATATTAAAATTCAGTATTAAGAGTCAACTTCCCACTCCACTAGAAAGGACAATTTCAACATTTGCACTAAGCTTCAATTATTTGAGTTAATATATTATTTTATTTTATTTTATTTTACCATAATTACTTGTTGAGACAGGGAACATTTTTTCCTTTTTGACAATGGCTTTGTATTTATAAAATGCACATAGGACACATTGGCTTTCTATACCACCCAAAATTACAACCATGGGATCCTCGGTAATCAATCAACTAGAATGTTTAACTGAAATATTTGTTTTGATATCATGTTAAATTACCAGAGACGATAAAAAATTATTTATTCAATCAATTGAGTAATATTCTAACACCTCAAAACTAAGAAATAAATGGATCATTAATTTCCTACACATTTGGACATGATAGAGGAGATTCAAACAAAGATTAATATGTTTTTTTTTTTTTTTTTTTGACATGTCCACGTAAGGGAAGGGGGAGGGGGGATTCGAACTAGTGACCTCCGCTTCATTAGGCGTGGTCCACAGTCGATTGAGTTACTCCTTGAGGACAAGATTGATATGTTTTATGTATGCATGTTAGAAATTTTTTTTAAAAAAAAAAAATTCAATAGTGATGGTCCAAAATTACATGATCAATGACAATGATGGTTTTAAGTAATTTCCCAAGAAAAACAGTATATTCTAGTTGTGGAAAGAACAATTATGTCTAATTAATTACTTAATTAATTAATTAATTAATGATCTTCCATGTGATAGGGTAAGAGTGCATTTCATATTGATGGGGGTCAAAAGTAGGGTATTGACAAATTGAGACAATTACTTGTTTTTTTCAATAACCAACTGAAGGTGCCGTGTCTCATCTGAACCGTCAATGCCCATCATGATTCATGGCATGGCATATCTGGATCTAATTGGATTCCTGAAAATAATCTGTGGGAATGGGGGATGCTGCCGTCAAAGAGGATGTGGGCAGAGGAGTTTGAGTGTTCCGGCAGCCATTGTAACTGACCAGCAAAGACGGTTACTTGCTCCTTTTAAAAAAAATGTAAACCAACTTTTCGAGATTCCCCCTAAAAGGAGATGACATGAAAAACACCTACTTTTTGGAAGCAGTTGATATCATAAATAAATTAATCCCCACTTATGAAGGGTTAGAGTATGAAAGAGAAGACGGGTCAATATTTTTTTTTGGATCCAGATTTCCTCCAATTGTGGAGAAATTAGAGATTCTCGAATGGTTAATCGTGACTTTTTATTTTAAATTTAATGGTTTATAAAATTATTTAAATCTCGGTAAAATAAAAGCCAACATTTAATGCCTCGCTTATACAAAAACAGTTGATATTTTATAGACCATTGAATTTAAAATGACGGGTCACGATTAATAATTGGAGAATCTTCAATTTCTCCTCAATTGGAGGGGATCTCAATTCTATTTTTTTGAGGTTGTTTGGGTTGTCCACTATTTTTTTTCATTTAATTCTGTTGTAATCCCTTTTCCCTGTTAATTAGAAAGAAAAAAAAAAAAGTATCGTTCTAAAAACGTGATTGTGTTGTGTGTTGATCCTCAAATAACTTAAACAACAAAAGAAAATATGTTTTATTGAACTGCTTCGCACGTTATATATACTAGCTTACAAAGCTAGTGATATACGCGAGATTCTTTATTATAATTTAATTTTAAAATTTAAACACTTCATTTTTTATTATAAGTTAAAAAAACGTATAAATATATATCTTGCCCCTTTAAATAAAAAAAAAAAAATTAAATCTTTGTTCCTATAAGTATATATGATTTAAAATGAATAGTATAAAGAAAAAAAAATTAGCAAGAAGAATACATGGATTATAATATAGTTAACGCAATTAATGACCAATTTTTTAAGAAAAATCCGGTTATATATATATGACGTTGTTTTTTTTTTTTTTTGAGAATCCTAAACGTATTAATACATAATAATTTGATTTATATTATTTGTTTCCTTATTTTATTCAGACATTAATAATATTTAATTTATTGAATAATTTATATATGGAAAACTCTTCAAATATAATTAATGCAATTAATGACCGATTTTTTAAGAAAGAACCGTTTCACTCTTAAAAAACCAGTTAAAAAATTATGCCTTAAAAAACTGGTTTAGCCTTTAAAAAAAAAAAAATGATAGAATATAATAAAAACTTCACATTTTGCCCATAAAAGTCTATATGACAAGATGCCACATTATGGTTATTATATATATATATATATATATATATATATATATATATATATGTATATGTATGATGGTTTTGTTACAGTAGGGTATCTGAAAGAAACATTTTGAATGGTTTGTTTCAGTCACTCAAGTCAAACTTTCTTTGTCTCTCAACAACCCTAATTATAATTAACTTCTTAATTATCTATATAAGTATGACCTAAAAATAAAGCCCATGTGATTCAGGTTGTAACCTCACTAAATAATGGAAGATTAGTTTATTATAAGTGGGAGAAAAAGCTTCATTAATGTCTTCGAACTTATCATCAACCATCATCCCCAAAACCGTACTAAATGTCAGAATATTATAACTTACTTATCTCTGTTTTGTTACACAAATTAAAGAGAAAAAAAAATAGTGAACAAGTAGCCGGAAAAAGGAAAAGTAAAACAACAAAAACCATTGCATTAACAATCAACTGATTCAACTTCATGTTGGCCATAAAAAGTTAAAAAGAAAATCAACATCATGAACAAGATTTGGCATTTACTTTCACTAAATCATCAGCCTATGCTCAAATAATGAAGTACCAAGGCAACTTAGCAATTTAGCAAATCTTGCTATGTTTGTAAATGTGGGTATGGCTTAAGCGAGAGCCTGACAGTCACAAGTTAACAGTTAAAGTAGTTAACTCTATTTGTAATTTGATCAAAATAATATAATACAATAAAATTAGTTAACAGAAGAAGAAGATTTATAATATCGAGTCTTCCTCTAAGTTTTATGTAATTTGTCAGAGATATAAACACCAAAATTCAAGCATTGATAAGTCCCAAATAGATAATAGAAACACAGCTAATATTTAATATAATATAAAAATAATACACGTTACAAATCTCCACTTAAGGCTGAAGTTCTACCAAAATACAAATACATAACAAGATAATATGTTCTGATACCCCTAGTGGGTCCAAGTTAGAACAAGATAATACTCCACTTAGGGTGGGAGTTGAACCACAACAGAATTAGGACTCTACACAAATCATCATATCTCAACAACACGTAGTCCCTAGTTTAAATACAATAACTAATAAACAACCAACTAAGAATAATCCACTAAAAGACCCACTTCCATATCTCTAGTTAACTGCTCCCACATCCACTAACTTCTCCCACGTTACTCCCACATTGCAAGTCCTCCAAGCATCACATAGCAAGCAGTTAGGACACGTACTTAGGATTGGGTCGCCTTACGACATGGCCTATCAAGCACGTATAAAATAAATCAACACAAAGATTTTGATAACAAAATTAAAACTTTTGAAAAACTCTTTAAAAGAAAACTATTACGAGGACCAATCAACCAACCCCAAAGGAATTTCACTAAAAGATTAACGTGTTACAACCGATCTACTTACAAAAACTTTGTAACCTAGACACATGCTTGCAACCCTACCAAACGACTTGTTTACCTCTCGCCATAGTGCCTCAAAAACTATGACCTTCTTCAAACGAACAAGTTCGCTTACATCAAACCGAAACTCTGATGGCTTAATGTTTTCTTTATATGGTTTAATGGTAACAAGCAATTAGGAGAGGATTAATCTTTTGTTTAAGCTCAAAGTAATGCTCGTACCTTTATTCTACAATAGGGTTTCAGGATTGCATGTATTCAATCAATCATTCTCATTGTGCAGTCGAAGTGTCAATCGAATTCCATGTGTAGTGTCCCAGAATTTTCAAAGCTATTTAAATAGATTATTTTGATAATGATGTTATTTTAATATCCATTGTAGCTAAGGATTTTAATTCTTGGGAAATTTATGAGAGTGGTAATTAGAGAATGGTAATTGGTGAAATAATAGGATAGTAAATATGTAGCACCTCAGATTTTGAAAGTCTTATTTTAGAAATATTAATTTGATGCTATGATTATATTCATATTAGGCAATGATGTTAATTCTTGAGAAATTTATGATATTGTATGAATGGTAATTGAGAATTGGTAGGTAGAATAGTAAGTGGTAGGTGGAATAGTAAGTGGTAGGTGGAATAGTAGGTGGTAGGTGAAATAGTAAGTGGTAGGTAGAATAGTAAGTGGTAGGTGGAATAGTAGGTGGTAGGTGAAATAGTAAGTGGTAGGTAGAATAGTAAGTGGTAGGTGGAATAGTAGGTGGTAGGTGAAATAGTAAGTGGTAGGTAGAATAGTAAGTGGTAGGTGGAATAGTAGGTGGTAGGTGAAATAGTAAAATGAGGGTATAATTGTAAATTGAAGGTAGAATAGTGTTTGATTTTCTCCTATAAATAGAACTCTTCTCCTTCACAATTTTCACAACTCATCTCCTCTCCCATCTCTTGCATATATATTCTTCCTTCTTCCGCTTTTTACTCGGTCTTTCTTCTTTCTAAGAGTGTTTACTCAGAACAGAGAGAGAAAGGGCGAGACCAAGCGCTACAAGAAAGAAAGAACACAAGAGATAGCGGACTTTAGAAATTAGTTTCAAAAGATATACTAGTGGTGTTAGTCATATTGGAGCAACTGAATTTCTTCATACCACTTTTAGCTTCAGTCTAGAGGTAAGTAAAATCACTACCCCTTCTAAAGTTACTTCATGTCATGCTATTTATTCATTCTTTAGTAAATTGTAAATGATTATTTTATTTACGTATTATGAAGTTATGTTGCATGCATGAAGGATTTCTAAAAGAATTATTTAGAAAGTTTATATTTCTTTAAATGCTTTTTAAGCACAACAAGTTTATATTTGGAAAAGTTTCCGTTTTAAGAAAAGAAAGTTGAGAAATGATGATGATTATAAGAAAGAAAAATGATGATAAACCCTCCTACATGTTGCCCTAAGATGCATCAAAAGAAGTACAAAGAAAAGTACAAGAGATGAGATAAATGTTTATGAAATGAGGGCACATGTATGGAGGAGAGTATTTTGGCCCCAAGATAAGATAAGATGAGAGTTCGGTACCGATACTCGGATGGAGGCGAAACCACTGAAGGAGGCTATGCCAGAAGGTGGTATTCCATCAACTAGACCGTTGAGTGCACCAAGAAAGAGTTAATTGACGGTCGGGCATGACTGTGGCCACAGTTCAGTGCCATGGTCACAGGACTCGCAACCCTCGTGCACAGGGGTAATAGTGTACATGGGTCTTATTATGAGAAAATGATACTATATTTTCAACGAAGATATGCTAAGATGATTTACAAAGATTATTTATAATGATGCATTATGATGATGATTTATAAAGATGGTTTACAACGATGATCTATTACTAGATGTAATAGTATGTATATGTTACGGGAGATGCAACCGTACTTACATATATTATTATGGCTGGATGTATATTTATTTGTGAAAACGATTTTCAAAACTGAGAACAAGGAGTAAAACTATTTATGGTTGTGGATTTTACTTGCTGGGCCCCTTTGGGCTCATTCAGTTTTATTTCTTGTTTTCAGGTAGAAAGGATGCTGGGATAGGAGGCCGGAATGGGGACGGGAATAATTATTAATTTTCAAAGTCTTTCATATCAGTGATTATAATAATATGATATTCCGCAACTAAAGTTTAATGTTTTCTAATTTCACTTGTAATAAAATCTCTTGAATAATGTTTTATGCATTTATTGTATCTTTTAAAATCAAGAACTCTGATAAACCTTATAGATCTTTGCAAGAATTTTGTTATAAAAGAAGAAAAGTGGCAAACTCAGCCTTAACGGGCTGGGGATGTTACAATTTTGGTATCAGAGCAAAGGTTATAAGGTTCTGGCAGACTTTTCAAAAAAAAAAAAAAAAAAAAAAAAAATTTGGGGGGTTAATGAGAAGCCACATTCCGGCCAAGTAGAGTGTGCATTGTTGTGTGGTCTCTAATAAATGATGCATGAGCATTTTTCTAATGGTTAATTTTTTTGTTAAAAAAAAAAAAAAAAAAAACAAAAATCATCCTAGTGTGATTAATTTGGAGGATTTTATTATTGTGATCAAGTTAATGACGGAGATGAATTTTTATTTTATAGATAGGTTGTGATCTATAGTATCTGCCTATTTGGATTTGCGGCAGTTTTCTAGAGTATCGATTGATAAGGGTATCTTTTAAGGTGTCTCGAGGATTTAGAAAAGATTATTGATCATGATTTAAAAATCGTATGATGATTTTATAGATTTAGGTTGCGAGATGATTTGTGAAATTAACTTGTTGATAAAATGGTTTTATTGATTTAGGTTGTGAAACAAATTGTGTAAGTGACTTGGTAACGAATGATCTTATGGATGTCGGTTGTGAAAAGATTCTTGAACTGAATTAATGGTATAAGAGTTTATATGAGTTTTTTTTTGTAATGGCTAAGGTTTAGTTGATGACAATAATGATACTATGATTGATGTTATAATATATGGATTGATGAATAAGGATTACGTAGTGGCATGAAGTGAATGCCTAAGTATTGCAGAGATAAATGCAAATGAGGGATACCCTAGAATCTATAAGATATTTTGATATATAAAGTCATGGTTTAAGGATTTTGATATTTTCAAATGATTGTGATGACTTTAAGGTACAATTCATGAAATCTTTGAGGTGATTCTTAGAATTTGAGGTGCTAGGTTTTCTGTAATGGAGGTAAATTATATTGAAGTGATGCTTAAAGTTTTGAGGATGAATTGATGCTCCTAGGTTGTGGATAATATTTAAATTTTGAGGCATTAGTGGATATGAAATTATGAGAAATTTTAGTTACATGCCAAAGCTTTTGATATAATTTTCTTTTACCAAGTAAAGATAATGGATTATTATTCTTGAGGTAAATTGAAGCATAAAGGTAAGAGTTGAAAGACAATATAATACAGTGATATAATATAGTGACATGATCTAAATTTCTCTTATAAGATATATGTTCAATGATATTAAAGTATTTTAGAGGTTGATAACATGTGATGGTGCATACTTAGATGTTTTATTGAGTGATTAACTTGTTAAACAGATTGTTTGTTTAAAGGAGGTTATTACAATGACAGAATGATTTCATAATGAATATTGAATGAGCACTGAATGATTACGAAAAGAAATGTTTGGAGAACAAGCTCCTTATAATATTACATACCAGTGTCCATAAAAAAAAAAAAAAAGAAAAAAGAAAAAAGAAGGGAATTTGTTGCATAAAGAGATACGTGGTAATGATGAGCAGATGATTCCTCAGAGCTGCTCCAGGAAGATTATTTCTGCACAGAGAAAACCTAGTATGAGCAGAATCGTATATATTTATATAATTGAATTATCAAAGGGAATATTTATTTCTAATGAGGTACCTGACTAGAGCGTGTGCGGAGAGACTTGCAACACCCCTGAACATCGACCCGGAGTTTTTCGTGCTGTCGCTGGAGACGTTCGGTATTCTTCTCCATTTCTAGCATCTTTGGTCCCAAATATTCTGCGTAAGATAACACCATCTTTTTCAGTTGAGTATTCTCCTGCTTCAAATCCACGTGTTTTCGTTTGTAGTATTTGAGCAGTCGCTGTAAGACCCCGATTTGGTTTCTTGAGACTTTCAGCTCAACATTTCTGGCACTCAAACGTTGTGCCATGTCAGAAACTGAAGCAGCACCTTGGATACTGAATGCCAATGAGCTATTAATAGCATCAGTATCCGACCTATCAGCTAAGAACGTTTGATCCCGTGGAATTACGAAACCTTTGGCCACTGCTACAGTAGTAGAATCATGGAGCATGACAGAATCGTGAATAGTGATAGGACGATTGTCAAAGACAAAAGTTGGCTGCCATACGTTAGGATATGCAGCAGGTTCGTTAGGGTGTGTAACAGGTACGACGGGATGAATAGCAGACACTTCAGGGGGAACAACAGGCACATCCGGTTGCACGTCAGGCATGACAATGGGTTGTGCTGCAGGAGCAATATTCAAATCGAGGTTGTTAACGGATGATGATGATACTCCCATATTTAGGAGAGTAAGGAAAAATAGTTGAGAATACGAAGAAATTGGGAGAGATGAAGTACTGAGAAGAGACTAAGCGTTAGGAACTGGAGGAATTTTTGTGAAGTTTCTGGAAGCAGCAGACGAGTAGCCTTAAAGAAATTTTTTTTCACTTCAAGCGAAATGAACAGTAAACGACAAAGCGTTAGGCGACCTCGGGCCGCGATGGAAACTTTGTCAAAAGATCCCGTGAAAGTAGGATCTTGTCTCCTGTCATAATTCGACTGAGCTCATTTTTCAAACCCACTGTTCAATCAACGACTTTGGATACCATGCGTGGGCAACTGAATGAAATGTCATGCCAACGCGCACCACGCGCTCGTTCGTTATCTAGAAACCCTTCATATAAATTCACACCTCTTTCTCCATTGCAAACGCATGCCTTCTGATCATACCCCTTCACCTGAGATCTTCTGCTAATAGCCTTCCATACAATGAAAGCTCGACTGTTCTCCTAGTTGAGCGTATCCTCAAGAGAAAAATGCAGCATCACAACATGATTCACAAACCCAACACCTTATACTCTCAGTGGTAAACCATTGAAGCAAGATTATCGTTGATCATGTCCTGATGAAGCAAGATTATCCTTGATCATGCTTCTCAGGCTAAGTATCTCTCTTCTCTTCAAGTATCCATACATGACAGAAGAGAGAGAGCATCCGATGTGGGTATTTTGAAAGTCTCGGAAAGAGCTCACATGCAAATCATGTCCTGAAATGCTTTTCAAATCTTCATTTCTAGAAAGCAATAGGACTATCTTTCTCTCTTTCTCTTCTTGACCTTGCAAGACCCAAGAGAGAAAGATTTTAGCATGTGTACTTTGGAACATCCAGCTTGGAAACTTACCCATATCCTACTTTGCTTGCTTATCAATTTCATCTCTAGAACGTAGCAAGCACAATATGTATTAGTCAAGAATGGATGAGAATCTTACATTTGATGTAATCGTGTATTTCGTTTGAGTTGAAATCATAATTACGAGTTTCTATTGTTGAGTTATGATTTATCAAGTAAAGATGTAGTAATGAAAGATTTTCGCTGATATTGTAGCATCAACACAAAAGTTGGGATGAGAAAATAGAAACGGTTGTGTATTTAGAATGAATCGAATTATGATGTCATTTCTGAGGTATATTCATGTAATGATGTTTTTGGAAAATATAAACTGTAAGAATGTTGGTGCTATTTACTTTTACAGGTTTATGATGGTGAGAAGTTAATAATTATTAGAGCAACATATTAAAATTTCGTATGCATGATTTGGAATACTGAGATACTAAAGAGAATATAGGCGGGGATGATTTTTACACCTTTTTGATAAGATTGATTAAATTAGATCGAGAAAAATATTGCAGGCTTGAAAGGAGGACTATGATGTTTTGAGGTATGAACTATTGATTACACGATTTATTAATTTGATGTTTAAACCTTGATTGTAGACTGTTGATGAATAACTCGATTGTTGTTATTGAGGTTGGAAAGAAACAATGGAAAAGATTTTGAGGTAAGATTTTAGTGTGAATTGATGAATGATTGTAGAAATTGAGACTTTAGACTGTGAATAAGATTTACTCATAGAAGAAGGAGATGAAATTTCAATATGATAAAAGAGAGTAAGCTTTGATGAAGGATTGAAAGGAATATTATCTGAATCCCTCAACTTGAAGATTGGACGATAATATTATAGGTTTTAATTTCGAGGACGAAATTCTCATAAGGAGGGAAGATTGTAGTGTCCCAGAATTTTCAAAGCTATTTAAATAGATTATTTTTGATAATGATGTTATTTTAATATCCATTGTAGCTAAGGATTTTAATTCTTGAGAAATTTATGAGAGTGGTAATTAGAGAATGGTAATTGGTGAAATAGTAAAATGAGGGTATAATTGTAAATTGAAGATAGAATGAGGGTATAATTGTAAATTGAAGATAGAATGAGGGTATAATTGTAAATTGAAGGTAGAATAGTATAGGGTTGGTGAAATAGTATAGGGTTGGTGAAATAGTATAGGGTTGGTGAAATAGCAAAATGAGGGTATAATTGTAAATTGAAGATAGAATGAGGGTATAATTGTAAATTGAAGGTAGAATAGTATAGGGTTGGTGAAATAGTATAGGGTTGGTGAAATAGTAAAATGAGGGTATAATTGTAAATTGAAGATAGAATGAGGGTATAATTGTAAATTGAAGGTGAAATAGTATAGGGTTGGTGAAATAGTAAAATGAGGGTATAATTGTAAATTGAAGGTAGAATAGTGTTTGATTTTCTCCTATAAATAGAACTCTTCTCCTTCAGTATTTTCACCACTCATCTCCTCTCCCATCTCTTGCATATATTCTTCCTTCTTCCGTTTTTTACTCGGTCTTTCTTCTTTCTAAGAGTGTTTACTCAGAACAGAGAGAGAAAGGGCGAGACCAAGCGCTACAAGAAAGAAAGAACACAAGAGATAGCAGGACTTTAGAAATTAGTTTCAAAAGATATACTAGTGGTGTTAGTCATATTGGAGCAACTAGATTCCTTCATACCACTTTTAGCTTCAGTCTAGAGGTAAGTAAATTCACTACCCCTTCTAAAATTACTTCATGTCATGCTATTTATATATTCTTGTCATGCTATTTATATATTCTTGTATCAAACTGTAAATGATTATTTTATTTACCTGTCATGGAGATATGTTGCATGCATGAAGGATTTCTAAAAGAATTATTTAGAAAGTTTATATTTCTTTAAATGCTTTTTAAGCACAACAAGTTTATATTTGGAAAAGTTTCCATTTTAAGAAAAGAAAGTTGAGAAATGATGATGATTATAAGAAAGAAAAAAAAGATGATAAACCCTCCTACATGTTGCCCTAAGATGCATCAAAGATTCAAAAGAAGTACAAAGAAAAGTACAAGAGATGAGATAAATGTTTATGAAATGAGGGCACATGTATGGAGGAGAGTATTTTTGGCCCCAAGATAAGATAAGATGAGAGTTCGGTACCGATACTCGGATGGAGGCGAAACCACTGAAGGAGGCCATGCCAGAAGGTGGTATTCCATCAACTAGACCGTTGAGTGCACCAAGAAAGAGTTAATTGACGGTCGGGCATGGCTGTGGCCACAGTTCAGTGCCATGGTCACAAGGACCCGCAACCCTCGTACACAGGGGTAATAGTGTACATGGGCCTTATTATGAGAAAATGATACTATATTTTCAACGATGATATGCTATGATGATTTACAGAGATTATTTATAATGATGCATTATGATGATGATTTACAGAGATTATTTATAATGATGCATTATGATGATGATTTATAAAGATGATTTACAACGATGATCTATTACTAGATGTAATAGTATGTATATGTTACGGGAGATGCAACCGTACATACAGATATTATTATGGCTAGAATTATATTTATTTGTAAAAATGATTTTCAAAACTGAGAACAAGGAGTAAAACTATTTATGGTTGTGGATTTTACTTGCTGGGCCCCCTTTGGGCTCATTCAGTTTTATTTCTTGTCTTCAGGTAGAAAGGATGCTGGAATAGGAGGCCGGAATGGGGTGGGAATAATTATTAATTTTCAAAGTCTTTTCATATAAGTTATTGTAATGATATGATATTCCGCAACTAAAATTTAATGTTTTCTAATTTCGCTTGTAATAAAATCTCTTGAATAATGTTTTATACATTTATCGTATCCTTTAAAATCAAGTACTCTGATAGACCTTATAGATCTTTGCAAGAATTTTTGTTGTAAAAGAAGAAAAGTGGCAAACTCAGCCTTAACGGGCTGGGGATGTTACATTAACTGAGATAAGCTACAAGATATTGCTCTTGGCGTAGCAAAAGGAATTAAATATCTTCACCAAGGATGCGATCAACGAATCCTCCATTTCGATATCAAACCTCACAATGTTTTGGTAGACCATAACTTCAATCCAAAAATATCTAATTTTGGACTTGCCAAGTTGTGTTCAAAGGATCAAAGTGCAGTGTCCATGACCACAGTCAGGGGGACTGTGGGTTACATTGCACCTAAAGTATTCTCTAGAAATTTTGGAAATGTATCTTCTAAAGCAGATGTTTATAGCTTTGGAATATTGTTGCTTGAAATAGTTGGAGAGAGGAAAAATGTTGATATTATAGTTGATAACTCTAGCCAAGTCTACTTTCCAGAATGGATCTACAATTTCTTAGAAGTAAAAGAAGACATACGAATCTTTGTTAAGGATGATGGAGATGCTAAAATTGCAAAGAAACTTGCAATTGTAAGACTCTGGTGCATCCAATGGCACCCAGTAGATCGTCCTTCCATAAAAGATGTGGTTCAAATGTTGGAAGGAGAAGGAGATAAATTAACTATGTCTCTCAATCCCTTTGCTTCTGCAGGCCCAATAAAAAGTAATGCAAATATACCTCCAAAACGTCTAAACCATGAGTTGGAGGTCATCCCAGAATTAGAATAATTGTATGTAAACTTGGCGTATGTGATAACTATCTAGGTTGCAATAATCTTGTATTGTTCAAACTTATTAATCTTGTCACAGTAGGGACTTGAAGTTTTTTCTTGTATCAATGTATGTGCAACTTGAGGATTATAAAAAAGCACTAGTAATTTTTCCTTATTTTTTAACTTCCTTTTCTCCTTGTCTTTTTTATTTATTTATTTATTATTAATTGAATAGGGAAAGAGTTACAAGGGAGGGAGTTTCCATTTTTATTTGTCATTTGCTAGGTCCTTGGGTTAATATAGAGGTGAATTTGTTTTGAGAATAACTTGTATAAGGACTTGAAATAAACTAGGTCATTTAATATTCCTCCAATAAGAAATCCACACATCAAAATATTGCACCAAATGAAATTTTGATGTGCTAAAAGCTTTTGAAGACTATAAAAAATCTTGACGAGAGTTTCTAAATAAATGAGTTTTTCAACTAATGCTATCTTTTAATCATGCTTTAATTTTTGCATTTATTTAGTTGCTTTGTTTGACCTTATATTTCCTTTGTGCCTCTAATAGACTAAGTAGCGAACCTAGCACTAGCACGTAGGGGGCGTTGCACTAGAGATTTGATATTAGAAAATTGAGAGAGAGAAAGCTAAAAGCTTTTGAAGACTATAAAAAAATCTTGACGAGAGTTTCTAAATAAATGATTTTTTAAACTAATATCGAATTAGGATGCTCTCCATTTAACTAATGTTATCTTTTAATCATGCATTTTTTTTTTTTTTCTAATCGAATGCGGGAAAAGATTACAATGGAGGTTTTTTAATCATGCATTTATTTAGTTGCTTTGTTTGACCTTATATTTCCATTGTGCCTCTAATAGACTAAGTAGCGAACCTAGCACTAGCACGTAGGGGGCGTTGCACTAGAGATTTGATATTAGAAAATTGAGAGAGAGAAAGCTAAAAGCTTTTGAAGACTATAAAAAAATCTTGACGAGAGTTTCTAAATAAATGATTTTTTAAACTAATATCGAATTAGGATGCTCTCCATTTAACTAATGTTATCTTTTAATCATGCATTTTTTTTTTTTTTCTAATCGAATGCGGGAAAAGATTACAATGGAGGTTTTTTAATCATGCATTTATTTAGTTGCTTTGTTTGACCTTATATTTCCATTGTGCCTCTAATAGACTAAGTAGCGAACCTAGCACTAGCACGTAGGGGGCGTTGCACTAGAGATTTGATATTAGAAAATTGAGAGAGAGAAAGCTAAAAGCTTTTGAAGACTATAAAAAAAATCTTGACGAGAGTTTCTAAATAAATGAATTTTTAAACTAATGTCGAATTAGGATGCTCTCCATTTAACTAATGTTATCTTTTAATCATGAATTTATTTAGTTGCTTTGTTTGACCTCATATTTCCTTTGTGCCTCTAATAGACTAAGTAGTGAACTTAGCACTAGCACGTATTCCCCCCTCCACTCTCTTATGTGGACATATGAGAAAAAAAAAAACAAAAGCACTAACACATGAAAAATTAAAAAAAAAAAACAAAAAAAAGCACTAGCACGTAGGTGGCGTCACACTAGAGATTTGATATTAGAAAATTGAGAGAGAGAGAAAGCTAAAAGCTTTTGAAGACTGCAAAAAAATCTTGACGAGAAATAAATGAATTTTTAAACTAATGTTGAATTAGATCCTCTCCATTTAACTATTGTTATCTTTTAATCATGCATTAATTTTTGCATTTATTTAGTTGCTTTGTTTGACCTTATATTTCATTTGTGCCTCTGATAGACTAACTAGCGAACTTAGCCCTAGCACTAACACGTAGGCCGGGGGCGTTGCACTAGAGATTTGACATTAGAAAATTGAGAAAGAGAGAGAGAGCTAAAAGCTTTTGAAGACTAGAAAAAATCTTGAAGAGAGAGGGAGCTAAAAGCTTTTGAAGACTTTGAAGACTAGAAAAAATCTTGAAGAGAGAGGGAGAGCTAAAAGCTTTTGAAGACTTTGAAGACTAGAAAAAATCTTGACAAGAGAGAGAGAGAGAGCTAAAAGCTTTTGAACAAGAGAGAGAGAGAGAGCTAAAGCTTTTGAAGACTAGAAAAAATCTTGACAAGAGTTTCTAAATAAATGAGTTTTTCATCTAATGTTATCTTTTAATCAATGCATTAATTTCTCCATTTTATTTAGTTGCTTATATTTCCTTCGTGCCTCTGATAGACTAAGCAACGAACCCCTAGCAAGCCAACCCCTATGGGGAGATTATAAGCAATAAGTTAACTATCACTTGAGATTCCAATGTAAAAGTAGTTGGCACGCTTGAGATTTATATATGGCAAGGTTTAGTCTCACATGTAGGTATAAATTAATAATGTTGAGTATAATGTGTAAGTGTAAAAGAAAAAAAAAGATAGTCTCAAGTTGAAAAGATGTAAGACGTGTGAGTAATTAATATAGTATTATTGGGGCCAAAATTATAAGCTTAAGTTTTTTGGTTGCATGGTGTATCAACATATTATATTATGAGCTCACACTAAAAGACTCATCAATGTATCAATCTGTCTAACAAGCGGTATCAAAGTCGATGGTGGTGTGAGGTATAATACAAGTTGCGAGTATAAACGAGAGTCACACATAAGGGTGAGATTGTTGAGTATAATGTGAGTGTAAAAAAAATGTGGTGTGGTATATATGGTGCAAGCTATGAGCATGAAAGAGGGTCACACATTGGAAAGATTTGAGTGTTGAGTATAATGTGTGAGTCTGAGTGTAAAAAAAGAATAGTCTCACATTAGAAAGATGTAAGAAATAATTGTTGAACGAGGGTCACACATAAGGGAGAGACTGTTGAGATTGTTGAGTACAACGTGTGAGTGTCAAAAAATGACAAAGTCCCACATTAGAAAGATTTGAGTGTTGAGTAAGACTTCCAATTTTAAAACATCCAAATTAACTCGTATGCTTAAATTTTTGAGTTGTGTAGTATCTCAATATGTTATATTATGAGCTCACTAAAAGACTTTTCACAGTATCAATTTGTCTAACAAATAAAATTATGGATACAAGTTGGCATGTATATGGAATTCTCAAAAAAAAATACTAAAACCTATATATATTTAAAATAATTTATTTTATACACCTATATATATTTAAAATAATTTTTATCCTTAATTATGGTATCCATAAAATGCGAGTTTGTAAATCTTCTTTTGATATTTGATAATTGATAGTCTTCAAGATTACAACATCTAAGTTTATTTCGTGGTGTCTTCAGAAAATCATTTTTAGTGAAAAAAAAAAAAAAATCAAAACATGGATATCTTCAGTTATTTTATTTGATCTAAGTTGAAAATTTAAAACAGTTTCAGGAACTAATAATTTAATATTCTATAAAAAAAAATATTTTTTCAAAAATAATTAATTGAAAATTTTTTTATATAGATATTTGAAATAGTATTTAAACCATATAAAAATAGTTCAGTTTTGCACAATGTTTAATTTTTAATTTAATATTAATAAAAAGGGTGATCTTAATGACGTTAAGAATTTAATGTGACTTTTAAATGTTTATAGACACTTGACACTATTTTAAATAGATTAGAGGATATTTCCTTCCTACTAATTTAAAAGAAATTTATGTACAAAATAGTATTCAAACATATCAGTCATGTTTCTAATTTTTTTACTCCCTTATCTACTCTGAAATCTGAATAATGCATTCGATCCGAGTCATATCTTGGTTGTAGACTCTGTGTCGTCAAGTCGTTGGAAACCTTGATTAAAGCGCTTTCAACAAGCCAAACGGGTGGTCGTTGGTAGATGGCAAAAATCCTAGTCAAAAGAAAACAACACAAGTCATACGCGTGGTCGTTGGAGGCATTTTTTTGGCTTTTTGTAATTTCTTGTTTTTTGAAAAACATTTACATTTGATAATGCACAAAAAGGTAAGGAGTAATTCTGATTTTTTTTTTTTTTTTTTTAAAAAAAAAGTAGAGTTAAAAATCACATTTTTATCTCACAACTATTTTATAATGCTGACCTCATAGTCTCAACCAACCCTAAAATAAGGCATTGTTTAAAAATAAATAAATAATTAATTAATTAAGATGGTTACCTCATCATTATAAAATAGTTTTTAATTTCTCTCTTAAAGTCTTAAGATTCCTATTGATGAACTTCGAAGGAAGGAGTAAGTGGTCCATTGGTCTTCATTATCTCAACCACTGTTCTCTCTTTCTTCATGATTAAGAATGAGAAAGATTATCCATGTTTCCTTCTCTATTCTTTTTTTTTTTTTTTAATAAAATAAAAAAAAAAACCCACAATTATTAATGTTTTTTTTTTATGAGTCACAATTATTAATGTTGATGATCTGTGAGAAACTTTTTCTTCAATGAGACTTGGAGTCCTTGACACCATTTATTTGCCTAAACGTAGGCGTAAGGTAGATACATAATTAATTTGAGAATTACAATTTACAAGTCAATTTCGTTCTTCTTTCTCATTTCTTCTACCCACATTATCTCAAATTTACAAGTCAATTTCGTTCTTCTTTCTCATTTCTTCTACCCACATTATCTTCTAAACGAAGTTTCTGAATTGTTGTAAACGACGGTGACGGTGAATGGCAAAATTCGTGTTTCCAACAGGATACATGCATTGAAGCTGATACATGGCAAGAATATGTGAATGGGCCTGGGCCAAGAAAATGAATCCACACAGCCTCAACCAGTCAAATCCCCATTTCAAGTATAAAGCCCTGTTGTAGCTGGATCTGTACAAGCCAAGCCCACTGACAATTGGAGCAAAACATTCTATTTACTATTTAGGATCATCCACCACGTCCTAGTATGTTTGGTGGGCTTGGCGCTTGATCCATTAGATATTGAACTGTGAAAACTTCACTAGTATATTGTGGATTAGAGAATGATTAGTGTCAAAATTAATTCTGAAAAAAATGGAGGTTTGGTGCAAGCTGCACGGAAATCACCCCGGTGGTCTCTAAGAATTGGAGCAGCAACCGCAATGTTAGACTTGATGGCAACATCAAAATTGACTTTGAGAGTTCCATATTGCTAGCTTTTGACTTCCAAGCTGAGATATGATGTTGGACCAAAAAAGAAATAAGCTTAGAAACAGCTTGAGAATTTGGCGGTGATTCATTGTCCACCAGCTTGTTACGGGCCATCCAGATGTGGTCCAAAGTGACCAAAGCACTGACCTCTAAGAGCTGATCAGGCTTTAAAAGGGCCTTTGTCCAGCTACCGCTGGGAAGGTTTTCAAAAATGGAAGTGTTAAAGGGCCGAGAAGTATTCCTCCAGATGGCTCTAGCAAAAGGCCAAGAGAAAAAAAAATATATGTTGGGTGCTCTCAGCAGGACCATTAATTACAAAGAGGGCAAGAAAGAAGATCAGAGGAGGCTTAGGGGGAGAACTTGATCGAAATGTTTGTTCTCAATGCGAGAATATTCCAAGTAATTTTTCCAAAGGAAATGCTTTAGCCTCAATTGAATTTTGAGGCTCCGGCCACAAAAGTTTCCAATCAATAGGGAAACAGAGGGGAGGGGAAGGGATTTGGGGGAACATATCTCGGGTACAATTTCAAATGTCATAAAAAACTTTAGCTTTTCTCACTGAACACTAATTAATTTTCAGATGAGATTGTCAAATGTCCGATCCAACATATACATTTATAGAATAATTACAGCAATAAGATACTGATTTACAACATTACAAATGGATTCAAAAACGCGTCTATTCATATCTCTTCTTCTCTTGAATTTCAAACGCAGATGTTGTATTAATTATCTGTTGCTGAAGATAGAGTTGTGTCTTGACTTGAAATGTCAGACATGCTTTGTTGAAGAAGTTCCTTATCAATATCTTTAACAAACATTATGGTCTACCGTCCGATTGAGCACTTTCCTTGAATCACCCAAAGATCCATTTGCTAGGCGTTTTACATATCCACCAAACAATAACCACCACAAGCATCCAAACCCAATGCCACCCAGGCAACCTAAGAATGTAATTGTTGCCCAAGGGGGAATTCTAACTACGAGCAAGCCCACAAAACTCCGCTTAGAGTAAAGCAAAATGGCACATACCCACTCATAATCATATCTAATTACAAATCTATTGCCTTTCTTGGGTACCCTAATTGCATGAACTAAATTATCATCGAATTCCAAGCAGTCACATACTTCTCTAGTGTTTTCTCAAATATCTTACAAGCATCTCAATCAATTCGACAATTCCTACTCGACATACACATAGGACCCAAAAGCTTTTTAGGGTGACTTTAAACTTGTAATCAATGTTTTAACATTTTATGCTTCCATAGCTTTCAAAAAACGACTTAGATTGTTTTTTGTTTTCCACCTTAATTGAAAAGAAAAAAAATTATGAATGTCACCAACATTATCTCCAAATGACAGGATTGATCCAATCCAATATGCCAAATTCACAAAGAAGATGATTACTAGTAGAGAATGAAGAATAGCAACATATTTTCTCAAACTTTAAAGTCAATTCATTGGTCAAGTACTATAAGAAAATAGAATCGAAGATAAAAAAGTTATGTAATAAAGAGTTATCTAAAATCAAACAAACTCTTATTTGTTACACAGAAATATTAAGCATATTTGCGCTATCAAATATATATGAAAACAAATTTCTTCCTTTAGCGGGGATGTAATAAATAAAAAGACTCACAAATAAATTAATTTGTGTTTAAGATTGAGATGATTGACTCGATTCATTTGATTGATTCGAATTATCTCCACCACTTGTTATGATTCTCTCTGATGATGATAGGAAAGGCCTGGAAGGCATTTGTAAGTATTCAACTTCTCCTTCAAGCATTTGTACGACTTTGTTCATTGAAGGGCGATCACTTGGCTTCATCTGTATACACCATAATGCGACAATGATCATCTTCATGCCTATTTTCTTTTCCTCTTCAGTAACATCTTTCATTTCTATGTCCTTTCCATCGTGCAATTGCTCATAAACCCAAGTAGGAAAGTAAATTTGGCTTAGATGGTCTGTAAATGCATTCAAGTTCTTTCTTCTACTTGCCATTTCCATCAATAACATTCCGAAACTATAAACATCAGCTTTATATGAGACACTTCCAATGTTTTTGTAGAACAACTCAGGAGCCATGTATCCTAATGTCCCTCTTGCAGCAGTTAAAGAAACAATGCTATTATCTACTGGATATAACTTTGCCAAGCCAAAGTCAGAAACTTTGGGAGCAAAATTCTCATCAAGAAGAATGTTGTGAGGCTTGATATCAAAATGCAAAATCTGCATGTCACATCCTTGATGTAGATATTCAATTCCACGAGCCACTCCTAAAGCTATATCATACATTTTGTCATAGCTTAGGAGGGAACTTACTTCTGGGGAAAATATGAATGTATTTAAAGAGCCATTAGGCATGAACTCATATACTAGGGCCCGTTTTGATCTTTCAACACAAAAACCAATGAGTTGTACTACATTAACATGATGAATCCTTCCAATAGTTGCAACTTCGCTGATAAAATCTTGTCCGTTAGCTTTGGACTTGCCTAACATCTTTATAGCCACAAGACGGCCACTTTGAAGTTTTCCTTTAAATACAGTGCCAAAGCCTCCTTCACCTAATTTGTCCTTAAAACTTTTGGTCATCTTCTTAACTTCTGAGTAAGAGTACCTTATTGGCATGAGATTATTGTGGCTTTGCAGAAATTCTTCAATATTGTCATACATCGATAAATGCCTCCTACGCCATTTATATATCAGAAAAGCAATCACACAGGGAGTCCCAAGTATCATCTTTAGTGCAATGGGTGGTCCTATACAGGAAAATCACCAAAATAAATATAATAAGAACAAATATGTAGTTGCCCTGTTGTCAGCATTTCTCTTTAGGCAAAAGTACGTACATTTACCACTTTTTACTACCAATAAGTTTGCAATATCCTCACAATCTTTCAAGTTTTGTTGGGATTGTAATGTCCCTTTCGTGCCAAACATGACAACAAAATAATATTGATAAAATCTTTACAAAAATAAGAAAAAAAAATTAA